>NC_053445.1:8758633-9058633 GCF_007990345.1 Gossypium hirsutum | reverse complement strand
GTCCGCGACCAATTCTACATGTATGAATCCGCTATGATCATGAAGTTCTTTTATGAATCCGCATGAATGAATTTGCTATGATCATAAAGTTTCTTCTATGAATTCGTATGTTTGAATTTGCTTTATCCATGAAGTTTCTTCTATGAATTTGCATAGATGAGTCTGCCATATCTATGAACCATCTCCTATGAATCCATGTGTATGAGTTCGTTATATCCATGAATCTTCTACAAGTTCGCATGTATGAATCCGCATATAAGAGTCTGCATCTAGCAATCCTTATTAAAGAGTCCATAGGATTGTTCGCCAAATTAATCAGAAATTACTCTCTCTATTCAATGGGTTTTATATCAAGGTTATATGCAACAAGTCTGTACGAAGAGACTAATGCTACATGATCTTTCACAGGAGAAAGTCTCATGTATTATGTACTATGCCTCTATAATGTTCAAGCCCAAACATAAGTCGTGGAATATGAATGCACAAGTTTGTTTAAACGAGATTTGTGTCGAATTCTTAACTGAAGTAACTTATTTTTTTAGAACTCACTAAGTTCCTCATGAACATACCATGTTTCTATTCCTCGTTTTAAGTATTTCTAAACTACTGTTCGTGGGAAATAGGGAACTAAGCCAGAATCTTCAAAGTTTTATGTGAGCATGTCACCCCTAGTTTGTAACATTTGTAGATATCAGGGCAACTTGTAGTTTAATTTTCTATTTCGTACTTGTACAATAACTCTTCAAATCTAGTTCAAATTGTAATTAGACTCATGAAGCTAGATGAACAGACTATTATTATAACAACCTATTTTTCAGTGGTGTCGAAAAGACTGGTTTTGTGGCCACAAATCTGACGAGTGAGTCCGTAGATATTATTATTTAATATTATGAGTCAAATATAGTATTATATAAATTTTAATTTGACAATTTTTTTATTTGAATGAATAGTTAAGTTTAAGTGGTTTGTCCCTAAAGTCAAGTGGTTTTGGAAAACAAGGTATTGATACCTCGTTTCTATAAATCGAGCCTGTAAATATTTTTATTAAATATTTACAGAGTGTTTATATAGGTGTAATGAAGTTTGGTTTGGAAATTTTAATGTTTAGATAGTTAATTAAGAGAAAATGACTAAATCGTAAAAGCTACAAAAGTCAATCGCTATTAGTTTATTTGTACTAAATAGCTAAGAACCATGAATTAAAGGGATTAAAAGGTAAATATACCTTGTTTATTATAGTGGGCGGTTTAAAGGTGTAAATTTAAGCAAATTTTAGTTAAATTACAAAGGTAATAATGGTAAATTAATAAATAAATTAAAATAAACAAAAGATGACAAATAAGTTATCATTTTCATTTCAACACCCCATAGAATGTTAGGTGAAAAACACCATTGTTGAAATTTCTAAGCTTCTGTCAAGGCTATTACACTTGTATGGTATGTATTTTTAATTCGTTTCTAGTAATTTTTATGTTTTTAAGATCATTGTAGCTTAATCTAGCTAACTCGGGGACTAATTCGTAAAATTGTTAAATGTCTAGAATTTTACCATGAATGAGCTTGTGATGTTCTTGAATTTTTATGATAGGTTATGTAACACCCCAAAAATATGAGTGTTGTTTGCTAAATTTAATTATAACTAAGTATCTGCTTTAGTGGTTAAATGTTTTATGCTTGTGTTCAAGATCAGTGGTTCAAGTCTCACTTTTGGAAAATTTTATTATTTTCTTTGATTCAATCCGTATCTCTAAGTTTTCAACTTAAGTTTAATTCTGAGTGAACTTATGTTACAAATTAACTTGCTGGTTTAATGGTTAAGCATTTGGGTACTCATTGGTCTTGTGTTTGAGTCTTTCTGTATGCAATAGGGAAAATATTTTGTATATTTTTAGAAATAAATAGATTTTAATTTAAATTATTTAATTAAGTTTATTTCCCCAAAATTTCCCTCTTTTTCACGTTTGTTTTATTTTTTCTTTCTTCAACTTTTACTGTCGTTTCTTTTTGTTTCTTTATTCTTCATTCCTTTGTTTTTCCTTCTCTTTTTGTCTGACAATTTTGTTGCTGACTCCGTTGAGGAATTTGTATTGTGCTTTATTTTTTTATTTAAAGGCTAAAAATGTAAGTCTTACTATTGATTTTTTTTATTTTGTTTGCTTTTGTTGCTTTGTCTCATGGTTTAACGCTACTGTCGATTCGTTATGAATTTCCTCTTAAGTTTCCAATTGATTTTATCTTTTAGGCGTAGGAGTTGTGAATCAAGGTCCTTCAACGATTTAAGTTCTTGTACCGATATTTCACGCAAGAGTAAGTGCTTAATTTTGTGAATTGGGGTTTTATCTCAAAGTTATTCGATGTCACTTTGGTTTGGATGTTAATTTAGCATTTTGATGCGATTAAATTGTTTAATTGGTCATTGAAATGTTTTTTATAGGTTCAAGAATCATCGTTTTTGCTTTTATGTCGAAATGGTATCAAGTGTGTAACGAAAACCTGATTTTTTGCAAATTCTGTATGTTGAAAAACATGGTTGTCGACACCACATGACCGTGTGCCAGGCTGTGTAACTCACTATTTGTGAATTACTGTCACATGGGCCAGGGGCACGAGCGTGTGTCCAGGTCGTGTAACTCACTGTTTGTGAATTAAGGTTACACGGGCCAAGGACATGGCCGTGTGACTAGGCCGTGTAACTCACTGTGTATGAATTAGTATCACATGAGCTAGAGGCATAGGCATGTGTCCAGGCCATGTGAGAGATATTTTGAGATTGGAGTTACATGGGCGTACACTTGACCATGTGTTAGACTGTGTAACTCACTATTTTGAGCTACATGGCCATGTGAGACATTAAAAAGGTCACACGAGCATGTGCCAAGCCGTGTGGACCACACGGGCCAGACCTCCAAGTTGTGTAAATCCACACAGGTATGTGTGCCAAAATACTAAAATTTTTTCTAGGGCCGTAAACGTCATTCGAATTGAACGTAGGCCTTTCGTAGAGTTCGTATGATCTGAATTAGACTGTATAACTTGATACCCAATGTTCAGAGGCTGAATAATTGATTATCTGTACGTATAATTGATGTGATAACTGTTAAATGATAATAATCTGTATTATTTGATTATGAATTGCATCTAGGTAACTGTATGTACATCCTTTATATCTGTTATCTGTAATCTTCATCTGCATTGGATGGGAATGGTATAGAAAAAGAAGTGCTGGTAGTTTAATGATTTACCGAATTGAGTGGCTAAGCCACAAATTTGTATATGATTTTGGCTATTTATCACATACTGGTCTGACAGCTAATCTGTAATTACTTAAAAATGTGTCATACCAACACTAATTGGTGTGTAGGGTTGGATGGGTACTTGATACCCTATATAGTGTGTTGGGATGGTCAGAGATGGTGTGTAGCAGATGAGAGTAAGAAACTGCATCTAATTCTGATCTATTTTGCATTTATATTTGATTTGTTTTGTATCTTACCTGAACTGCTACGATCATACTGAGTATCATCTGTTTCTGATTTTGTATTTGGATCTAAATTTGGGAAATTATTGTTATATTTATATTGATGTCTTGCTTTTATGTTTGTTACACACACTGAGTTATAAACTCATTCTGTTTGTTGATTGAATTGTAGGTAACCCACAAACTTAGAGACTCGGCATGTTAGGAGCTCGATCATCTCTCTTTTCTAGATATTTCTCTGTTTGTTTAAATTTGAACTATCGTATGTTTTATTTCATACTATAATTTGTAAATTTGAATTTCCATGTTGGTTTAACTGTTGAAGTGCTTTCGGTATGACAAATTTTAAAATCCTTAAAGGTTGGTTTTTCCCTGAAACGTTTTGATGTAGCCTTAAAACATGGTCTTAACTTCTAGGCCGGGTATGGGGTGTTACAGATTATTAAGCTTGATAGTTAAATAAGACTATTTTGTAAAGTGATTTTAGTTAATTTTAAAGTTTAAGGACTAAGTTGTTAAAATAGTAAAATTATATGGAATTCTTGTGAAAATTTGTTAAATATGGGCTGTATAGGGACTATATAAAATTTAGATAACATTGTTTGGGTTAAATTGTGATAGATTTGGAAGTTTCAGGTTTAGGAGCTAAATTGAATGAAAGGTAAAAGTTTAGGGTAAAGTGTAAAATGTTGATAAAGGATTATATATGTGAATTTAAGTATTTTAAAGTAATTGAATTGGTTAATTGAATGGAAATATTATATTTAAATCAAGAAGCGGATCAGTCAGTTGATAATCGCGAGAAAGGAAAATGCGTCGAGTAATCATTGTTGAAGTGTTCGTAGCTATTGTGTTTAGCTAAGTTCATAAATTGGTTAAATTAACTAGTTGTTGTTTTGGTAATTTAATAGTTATCTATGTATGTGGTGATCGAGTTTATTGGTTTGATAAACAAATAAGATCATAGTTGAAAGACACTATGGCACTATATCAGAAATGAATACGACCATAGTTGAAAGACACTATGGCACTATACCAGAAATGAATAAGACCATGGTTGAAAGACACTATAGCATTGTGTCGGAGATAAATAAGATTGTGGCTGAAAGACGCTGTGGCATCCCTAAACAATTGTTTATTAGGTAATAAGTATTAAATGATAAATGTGTAATATGAAATGGTTATATGAGATGGTTATTCGAAATGGTTATATAAAATGAATATATGAAATGATTATATGAATCAGTTATATGGAAATAATTATATAAAGCGCTTATAAGAAATGTTTATATGGATAGATATGTAAAAAGGGACATTTGAAATGAACACTTGAAATGGAAATGTTAATTGAATTGATGATGAATGAATGATATATCTATTATGTTTACTTGTATTTGTTTTATAACATGATACAATTATAAGTTTCGTATATGTGAACTCACTAACTTTGTGAGACTTGTGATATGTACAGGTTAATAATGAACTCATGACATTGCTTATGAATTTAATTGCAAATTGTTTAAGTTGCAACCTTTATGGTAAGTTAAAGTTTAAATTTAATACGAACTTACTAAGCAAAGATTTGCTTACATCCTTTGTGTTTGATTTCTTGTAGATCATTGGAAGTTTATGTTAGTTGAAAGTTCAAGTCAGAGCTCACACTATTTGTTCAATGACTCGGTATAAATTGTGATTCTCTTGATTTAGGTTATAAGTGGCATGTACTAGGAGTTTAAGTTCACTTGTTATTAGACATATTGGTTCATACTTTGTTATGTGATGTTATGGTTGTGTTTATTTGGCTCTTTTGGTATTTTTTGACCATATGTATATAAGTGGTATGATTCATGCCTTAGCAAGTTTTTTTATTGTGGTTTAAGGTTATGAAATGTTTGATAGATACATGTTCTGTGATTTGGGAAACGATGTATGTGAATTGGATTTTAAATGTTTGCATTGTGGTACCAATGAAGGTGCATTGGTTAGGCACTTAAGTTAAATGTGAATTGGATTTTAAATGTTTTTATTGTGTTTTGATGTAAACCATGATGGTTAGTTTGGTTGATTTTGGTACTTAATGCATTTTGGTTTGTTAAGTTAGCATTTATGTTTTACGTCACAAGGAGAACTTTTCTTGGTGACATATTAGTAATGGAAATGGTGATTGTATGTGAATATTTTAGACATGAATATTATGGCTTGAATGGTGAAGAATGATTGATGTTTAATGATTGAATTGGGGTGCCAATTGTGGCATATTTGTTAGGCATTTAGTATAGATGTTATTTGGTATATTTTCTCACGTTTTTAATGCTTTTGAATAGGTTAAATGGTTGGTGTATTGCATGACTTGTGGCTTAAGTGAACCTAGGTTATGACTGCTTGTTTTGGAAGGTATTATAGGCACACAAGGTTTGCCACAGATCGTGTGCCATACATAGGCCGTGTGATCCCTATTTTTACTTTTTACCTATCTTTTCATAAAAGTTTCAAATTAGTCTTGATTTGTTTCTGGGTTGGTTTAAGAGCTTCGTAAGCTTGAATAAAACTCGATTTTGATTGTAAAGCATATAATACTTGTATTAATAATGTTTTATTGTTTGGTTGATTATTTATGTTGAATTTATGAATGATAATGATGGTTAACTGTTGTAATACCTTATAGCTCAAGTTTGACGACCGAACTGGGTATACGGTGTTACAACCACATTTGGTGGCAAGTTAGTAACCTGTTTAGCTATAGCTGTAGTATATGAATAACCGAATTGATAATGAAATGGTTGAGTTAGATGTTGCAATTGATTGGTATCAAATGTTTGAACAGTTGATGATTTTATAGGTTGTTAAGTTTTAGCAAAGTGTTCAGTTGATGTGTAATGGCTTGAATGATCTTATGAAAGGTTAAATGGATGTTTTGATACATGTTTTGATTGGTCTTATAGAGGTTTTGGTGTGCAATTATGCACTAAGTGAGTAAAAGCTTTGGTTTAGCATGAAATTGGTACCTAATGGCCAAATGTTACCAAAATAGGTTCTTCGTCCCAACGTCGACCAACAGTTAGTGACGTCTCAATGTCAAGTGGTCTGACATCGTGACGTGACATATTGTTTGGTGACGTCACAATTTGGAGAAATTCTTGTCACGATGTTAGCCTTGTACTTTTCAAACTTTACAATTTGATCCTTTTTCAATCTCGGGTCTACTTAAGAGCTTTCGTAAGCTTGATTGAAGTTCAATTTTTATTGTATACCCTATTATGCATGAAATTTTGTCACGAATTGGTAATAGAATGAATTGATTGCTATGATTTGTATGTGGTTTGCTTCAGTAATTGTGGTAGCATCCCGTAGCTCATGTTTGACAATCAAACTAGGTACAGGGTGTTACATTTAATAGTATCAAAGTGAACGTTTAGTCGATTTTAGGACTAAACGTAGCATGTATCGAGTATAGAAATACATGCCACAATAATCTATGTTAGTGTGATGCCTTTTTTACTCTGTTTTCATATAGATAAACAATGTTGGCCAAGTTTAATTGTGTCGTTGATAACTCTTGAAAAGAATTCTATTTCATGCCTTTAGTTCTAGCTAATTTCCTGTACTTAGGTGCATTTAGTTGCATTTTAGAATATTCCATTAAGATTTTTATTGTTTTAGCATTACATTAGAAGCTTGGACTGTACTTAAATGTTAGTAATTTGAAATTGTTTCTGGAAGGGTTGTGTGAGGTGGTGGATTGGCAAGTGTAGGATGAAGAACAAGAAGTAAAGAAGTGAAGGTTTACCGGGGCAAAGGGTTGGATAGTTTGTCAACACGAATGCCATGGCAATGCCAGGAAGATATCCAGTCAGCACTCAAAGTGTATCGACTTTAGGCTAAATTGAAATTGTACCATATATATCTACTTGAAAAAAGGGAAAAAAATCATGGGCTGTTGGATTTACCCTAGGGAAAACGATTATAAAATCCAAAGGAGGAAACCCTAAAGAGGGCAGAAAAACAAAAAGAGAAAAAAAGCAAGGTCCTTAGGCAAAAAAATAGAGGGTAGAGACGGGAAAAGGAAGACAAAGGCAGTCCCTCTCAGCCACCATAGGACACTGTATCGCTGAAGTGTGGGCTGGATAAGTGGAAGCTATCTTCTAGAAGTTCTTCCATTATTTCTTGATTACTCTTCATGAATTAATTTGATGAAAATGATGTTGAATGATACTTTGGATTTGAATTTTAATTGCCAACCCATGAGCTAAATCTCATAGGGTTGAAATTGCTTGATGAAACTCTTATTTTCTTTAATGAATGAAGCGTAGATATGCTTTAATACACTGTTTCATTCAATGGTTTTTTTACAAAATTGCATGTTTGCAAACTCTAGACATAGATAGATGTATAGCATGTTCATTAAATTAATCTAACTCTGACAAGGTCAGGTTAATGAGATTAAAATTGAATGATATGAGTAAGAGTTTGACTGGATACTTGTAGCAGCCTCTAGACATAGAGCAGCATTTATACAGAAAGAAAAAAAAACAGTGCAGGGTACCATACCAAAGGCCTATAGACATATATCGCTTAAGGCAACATAACTTGAGGTTTTGTTCTCAAAAGAAGAAAACTTTTTCAGAACTCTTCTGAGCAGTAGATTAAGTATGGTTTTGTCGAGGCATTACTGTCAGGAAAGGAAAACTCTTAGTAATCCCGACCTTCCAAATCAACATCGTAGACCCTCTATCCTTTACCGTAGTATCTTCACCATAGCATTATTAGTTGTTCACTTATTCATTTGCATATTATTCACGTAATTATTCTTGAATTTGCCATTGCATTCTTACTCTTGTCTTGTCATAGCATTTTCCATTATTTATCAGTTACACATATTGCACACATCATTATTCCTTCAACTTACCACTGCATACTTATCATTTTTTTTTGTCATAACATTAATCATGCTCATTATAATAACTCGACCATTTTATACCTAATCGATCCCTATGGAGATGATCTCACTTATCACTTTATTAGTTGATTTGACGTGTTTACTTGCACAATTCGCATATTATTTCACATGCGACAAGTTTTTGGCGCCATTACCGGGGATTGATAAATTTTTGAAATTTGGTTTTGTTATTTTCTTTTATTTTCTTAGTTTTAGCTAACTTAGTTGTATTTAATTTCTTCAGGTTTGCTGTTAGTGTATGAGAAGAGGCATTCCTCTAAATGAAGAGTACCCTTTTGAACCAGAGATCGAGAGAACTTTGTAGATGAGGCGAAATGAGTTATATAATATGGCTAAGGAAGGGAATGATCTTGGTCTCAATGATCATGGTCTCAATGATGATTCAATTGATCAATATGTTAATCCTCCTATTCATCATGTGGTAGATGATCAAGATAGACCAATTCGAGAACATGTTGTTCCAATTTTGAATAATTTGAATCCAGGGATAGGTAGACCACACATACAAGCTTAGCAATTTGAGCTGAAACCGATAATATTTCAAATGTTGCAAACAGTATGACAGTTTGGTGGGTTACCCACTGAAGATCCAAAACTACATTTAAGACTTCTTCTAGAATTTTATGACTCGTTTGGACACCAAGATGTTCTTAAAGACACTTTGTAGCTTAAATTATTCCCATACTCTTTGAAAGATTGTGCAAAAGCGTGGCTGAATTCTTTGCCGTTGGGAATAGTGACATCATGGAATGACTTGTGACAAATATTTTTGCTATGGTATAATCCACCAAATATGAATGTCATGCTTAGAAATCACATCAAATCTTTTTGGTAACCGAAAGATGAAACACTATATAAAACTTGGGAACGATTTAAAGAATTACTTTAGAAATGCCCGATGCATGGATTCCAACATTGGATGCAGATGGAGATATTTTATAATTGGTTGAATGCGCATATGAGGATGGTAGTTGATGCTTCTACCAATGGTACATTGTTGGATAAATCTTATAGTGAAGCATATGAGATTTTAGAAAAGATTGCCAACAATGATTATCAATATCCTACAACGAGAGTTTGGACGGGTAAAAAAGCTGTTGGTACTATGGAGCTTGATGTAACCATTTTGTTGACAGCCTAGGTATCTTCTTTAGCTAATATGATTAAAACAGGGAAGATGCCTGCTAAAGTCCAGGAGGTGAAATCAGTCGAACTATCGTGTGCTTATTGTAGTTAAGACCATGTGTTTGATAAATGCCCATCAAACTCAGCATTTGTATAATACATAGGTAATTTTAACCAGAATAATAACCTCTATTCCAACACCTAAAAACCAGGATTGAAGCACTATTCGACTTTTAGTTGGAATTATCAAGGTATGAGGAATTTAAACAATGTTGTGAGACATAATGCTAATAGTGCACCATCTAGTTATTATCATTCTATGCCGAGGCAAAATGTTAAATAGGGTCAAGCATCATCTTCTACCTCCATTAAAGCCTTGCTGATGGAATATATGGCTAAGAATGATGTTGTAATTCAAAGCTAGGCTGCGTCCCTCAGAGCTATTGAGAATCAAGTGGGGCATATAACGAATGTTTTAACTTCGAGGCCACAAGGAACATTGCGAACAATACCGAGAACTCGAGAACACAAGAGAAGGAACAGACAAGGCCACCACTCTCAGAAGTGGGACACTGTTGGATGATGTTTTTCAAGACACTATTGTAGAAGAGGACAACTATAGACTCAACCATGGAAATAATTCAAAATCAACTAAAAAGCATACTGCACCTGAAAAGGGCAAACAGAAGAATGTTGCAGTAGAATCAGATCATGTTGCCAACAAAAAATGCCATAGCAAAACAATATCAACAACCTGAAGGATGACCACCTCTGAATTTTCCTTAACGATTCCATAATTCTAAATAGGATGTTTAGTTCAAAAGATTTTTGGATGTTTTAAGGCAACTCCATATCAACATACAACTAGTAGAAGCTTTGGAATAGATGCCTAATTATGTGAAATTCATGAAAGATATATTGTCAAAGAAGCGTAGATTAGGAGAATTTTAGACCGTTTCTCTCATTGAAGGGTGCACAACAATGTTAATGAATAACTCACCTCCAAAGTTGAAAGACCCAGAGAGTTTCGCTATCCGATGTTCAATTAGAAATCATTATGTTGGTAAGGAATTATGTGATTTAAGAACGAGTGTAAATCTAATGCTTATGTCTATTTTCAAGAAGCTGGAAATTGGGAAAGCAAGATCTACTACGGTTACATTGCAATTGGCTGATCGATCTTACGTACATCCGAAAAGTAAAATTGAACATGTGCTGGTAATAGTAGATAAATTTCTTTTTTATGCAGATTTCCTTATTTTAGAATGTGAAGCTGACCAAGATGTGCCAATTATTTTGTAAGACCTTTTCTTGCTACTAATAGGACTTTAATTGATGTGCAGAAGATGAACTAACCATAAGGGTAAATGATCAGCATATTACTTTTAATCTATTTGATGCCTTGAATTGTGTTGATTAGAATGAGAAATGCCACATCATTGGGTTGATAGAAAAAACAATAGAGGAAGATTTTGCAAAATTTTGCCACAAAAATTCCGATAGTTATAAAGACTCACTTGAGCAGAGTGACATAGTTTTTGAGGACATTGGTGAACTTATGAAAGCCAAGCAGTTTATGGATAGACTAGGGAAGAAGTTTGAATCCTTAGATTATTATATCGCTATTTTAATCCTTCTAAACCTTCTATAGAGGAACCTCTCACACTGGAGTTGAAACCTTTGCTGCAACATTTAAAATATGCATATTTGGGAGACAACATCACTTTGTCGATAGTAATTTTTGCGGAGTTGACACCCGATCAAGAGATCAAGTTGTTAGAAGTCCTTCGGTGATCTAAGAAGGCATTAGCATGGACACTTGCTGATATAAAAGGAATTAGCCCACTCTATACATGCCTAAAATTTTGTTGGAGGATTTCCATAACAATTCTATTGAATAGTAGATCAGACTAATCCGATCATGAAAGAAGTTGTCAAGAAAGAGATTATAAAGTGGTTTGATGCTGACATTATTTACTTGATTTTAGGCAGCTCATGGGTGAGTCTTGTACAATATGTACCCAAGAAAGGAGGTGTCACAATAGTGAGCAATGATAACAATGAGCTCATTCCGACTCGCACTATCACGGGATGGAGAGTATGCATGGACTATCGCAAGCTTAACAAGGCAACTAGGAAGGACTATTTTCCCCTACCATTTATTGATTAGATGTTAGATTAGCTAGGAAAGCTTTTTACTATTTTTTGAATGGTTATTCAAGGTATAATCAGATTGCTATAACTCCTAATGACCAAGAGAAGACCATCATCACGTGTCCATATGGAACTTTTTCATTTAGACGGATGTCGTTCAGGTTATGTAATGCCCTGGAAACCTTTCAGCATTGTATGATGGTCATATTCTCGGACATGGTGAAAAACTTCCTTGAAGTCTTCATGAATGATTTCTCTGTGTTTGGCAATGATTTTGCGGATTGCTTCAAAAATCTTGAATTAGTTTTGTGTCGCTGTGAAGAAACAAATCTTGTTTTAAACTGGGAAAAATGCCATTTTGATCTTTATTAGGCTCATTTCGATCTGAGCAATCCCTTTAAAGTGATCAGGGGATCTACATATAAAGCATGTTTCGTCATTAACCCTGCATACTCCAAAATGATAACGACCACATTGTTTGCACTCTGTCCTGTTGGTATTTCACACACTACCCGTACTAGCCACTGAAGGAGTTGGAGCTTTCTTGCTCCTCTGCGTCGAACGATCCCTTCTTTGAAACTCTGATGGTTTAGAGAATCTATCATTGGATTCCCTTGGCTTCTTTTGTGGAGAACCAGAGAAAGTTTTTGATCCATTGCGTTTTCCCAAATCGTGGGTTTTCGCCTTATTTTGTCTTTTGCTAGCATAAATTTCTTCCATCTTTTAGGCTCGATCAGTGTAACAGCACGGTTTTCATTGGTGACAGAACAATGGTTTTGGGACCACAAATTTTCGTCATACCGGCTCGTAAATATTATTTTTAGAATATATATAGAGAGCACTAAAGTCGTATTAAAATTTGGTTCGAAAATATTAATGTTTAGATAGTTAATTTAAGAAAAATGACTAAACTGAAAAATGTGTAAAATTTAGTGAATCTTGAATTTCTATTGATTTGAGAGTTAATTTTGTACTAAAAAGGGCTTTAAATAATAATGATCCCATTTGTATATTAATGGACCATAATGGGGTTTTAAATTTTGGTTTTAAAAGGTTTTAATTAAGGGTAATTAGGTAATTTAGTAAATAAATTAAAGTTTAATAAATCAGAAGTCAATCGTCATCTTTTTCACGTTCTTGCCAAAAAACTATCTTTTCATGTTCTTGCCAAAAAACTAAGGCATTTTCACCATTTTTTGAAGCTTCACATTCAGCTAGCATAGGAAGCTTGCATGTAAGTCCATTTTAATTTCGTTTCTTGTAATTTTTATGTTTTTGAAATCGTTGCAACTAGGTTTAGCTAGCCCGTACCTTTGTTTTTATTTTTTAAAAAATTTTGGAAGCTGTAATTGATGAATATTGATTTTTTTTATGAATATCATGTATTTGGAGCTTTGATTATGTTATTTGATGAATTTGTATAGTGATTTTTGTTAGATTTTGATTTTAGGATTAAATTGTGAAAATGTCAAAATTTTAGGGATTAATAGTGAAATTAAGGTTCATTGGGGGCTGTTTAAGGGCCTAGTGTACTTGGATAGATTTTTTATTTGAGAAAAATAGTTAATTTGATGAATTTCGGGTTAAGGGACTAAATTACAAAAATTATAAAAGTTTAAGGTAATTGTGTAAATTAAAAATAAAAGGGTATTAATTGTAAAATGAATTGGAATGTGAAATGTAAGCTGATAATTGAGGATTTCTATATTTTAGATCAAGATCTTGTGGATACTCGTGGAAGAGGAAAAATAGCAGATTAGTCCCTGAACTTCTTCAACTACTACAATTCAGTCCAGTTTAGTTCGTACGGTTTAGAATTTAATATCAATATGAATTGTTGAGTAGATTATCATGGAAAAAATTATATATTTATTTTTAATTTTTGATAATGAATGGTAAATTGAGATATTTTTATTGAATTTGATGCTCGGTTTGAATTGAACATGAGATAGAGTACAATCATGATTTGGTGTGTTACGGGAGTTGGACTAGAGATGATATTGGAGGGAGATATCTGTATATTACCTGAGTAAATCGAGGTTCAACATTTGCTGTGAACTCTCATGTTATACTCTCTGTCTGGCGTGTTTCGGGTGTATTAGTTATTATGAGCTTCTGTCTGGCGTGTATCGATTGGATTAGCTCTTATGAGCTTTTGTCTGGTATATTTCGGGTGGATTAGCTCTTACGAGCTCCTGTCTAGTGTGTTCGGTTGAGCTGACAATGTACTCTTATCCATAATTCGTTTTCGAATTGAAAATCTCAGTAAAGTAATTTGTTTAATAAATTCTGAAAGATTTGTTATTTATTGAATATTGATCTGAATATAGATGAATTCATCGGTTGAAATTGTGGATAACAGGGAATTCTCATTTTTTTTATTATTGTTTGAACTGTTGTATTTACTTTTGTAAGATTTATCATTTAATGCGTCGAACTTACTAAGCTTCATTAAGCTTACTTGTGTTGTTTAATGTCATCGTAGATTCTCGAAAGATTGGACGATCGGATCGACACTCAAGTCACGCTATCCAGCTCAATTCGGTAGTTTTTGGAACGTTAAATTCAGATAATATGGTATGTATAGGCTATTGTGTGACTATCGTTAAAGTTTTAGTTTATGTAAATATTATGGATGACCTTTTGTGCAAATGGCTAGCTTTTATGATATATGTGAATGAGGCATAATTTCAATGCTAATATGTATGATATGTGTTAAAGGAATATTGTGACTGAAGTACCTAAGATAATTTTATTGGATAGGTATTAGATTGGATGATTTGATAATTTGTTTTGATGTTTTATTTGGATGTGTAATTGTTTATACATCTGGTACCAATGAGGGTACATTGGTTAGGCATTGAATAGGTTGATCTTAGTGTGTTTTAGGTTTGATTAATGTAATTTTTGAATAGGTAATTTGGTTGGTATTTTGAGTTTCTTAAGGTTCAAGCAAACTTGGAATGATAAACTTGTGTTTTAAGGCTCATTTTGGGTCCACACGGCCTGAGACACGGGCATGTGTCTCGACCGTGTGACCCCTGCAGTCCAAAATTTTCAACTTTTTCATAAATATTTTCCAAATGTTTCCTATTTAGTCCCGATCTGTTTCAATATTATTTTTATGGCCTTAAGGGCTCGATTAATTTTTCATATCTAAGCTTAAAATCTAACCAAATAACACCAAAAGCTTCAAGATTCAAAAATGGAAATATTTATAAACTTTAACAATTTCAAAAATTAACACACGGGTCAGCTAGGTTAAGCTCTCGGGATTTCAAAAACATAAAAATTACAAGAAAATGATTAAATTGTACTAACCAATTGAAGACTTGAGCTTTAGAAATCTTGGTCGATTCTATGGCTTCTTCACCATGCTAGAATCGATGCTTGAAGAAATGAGGAAGACAATACCTTTCTCTTTCTTTCCATTACCAAATTTATTTCCATAAAATTTACATATTTTATTTAATTTAATTATTTTTATAATGTTTAAACAATGTAATCCACTAACCGTCCACTCTAATCCATAATGGTTTAATTGCCATTTTAACTTTGGTTGTTACATTGCACAAGTATACATATTTACATATAAAAACACACGCTCCATCACACCTATATACATGCCAGAATTTATACTAAATATGACCAAATAACTACCGAATCGGTGTTAGGATAGTGTGAGCTTTGAATGATCCAGCTTGACGTGTTCTATAAGGTAATAATCTACAAGGAGGGGGAAAAACAACGGGGTAAGCTTATAAAATGTTTAGTAAGTTCATATGAAATTTACATTACTTACCTTAATAATTCAATAAGCTAGATTACTAAACACATTAGCATTCGATATGGCATTCCTTGGCAAACTTTGATATAATTAATGCATATAAACACATACAAATAAATAGGTTAGTTAATTTGCATACCAAGATCAATAGATAAGAAATCATATACCACAACTGAATTTGAACGCATATGCAATCCAATCTATATCCAAACATTTCCATTTCCATTAGGTTAAAGTTTCGCCTGAGGGAACTATAGTAAAATAAACTTGGATACTTAGGGATGTTTTGCTCACACAAGCTAACATTGTATTGATATTACCAGTCCTGGCTAAACCAACGATACGCATAACTTGATAATATGCAACAAATTCTAGATCTCGTATCATCATGTAAATCCCTAACCAATTACATTTATAACCCTAATAGCATGCCATACGTGTCCTACTCATTTACTAAGCTCACAAGGGCATCATTGTCATATTTGTATCATTACAAACCCTGTATCGATACTTATTTCATAAAAGTCTTGTAACATTCAAAATTCATAACTGGTACTCCGTACCTATCTGTAATAACCAACATGTTCATGTTTATCAATTTGGTCCATTTGAAGCCAATCATGCTAAATTCACGAATTTCACCTTAATCTAAACATATAAGTGAAATAAAAAAAATTCAACCTAGCATCAAACAAAAATAGTAAGTTCCATATGAACTTACCTAGCAAAAACAACAAATGAGTTGAAACTTTAAGGACTATTCTACAATTTTCGCTTATCCCCAATTATCTTCGGTTTGATCTGATTCTAACCTATACAATTATTCAATTCAATTTATGAATACCAAACATTCATATAATATTCCATGACATGAATGATCCTATGAAGTTTCATTTTTCAATACCCTTAAAGTTTTACATTTTATTCAATTTAGTCCTAAAATTGAAATAACTATAACATTCAATTTTAAGCCTCGGTTCGAAAATCGATCTCAATTATATACCTTAGGGACTCTCTACTTCCTATTATTATTGAAATTTCACAAAAAAAATACATTTTATTCTCTTTGGTCCTTTTGAACTAAACTAAAAATTAAACTTTACAATCTAGTTCTTTTTCACATCTAAGCTTAAAATCTACCAATTTGACATCAATTTCTTCAAGACTTCATCAATGGAAACTTGCAAAAACTTTAATAGTTTTGCAAATTGATAGATGGGCTAACTAAACCAAGCTTTCATTACCTTAGAAACATAACAATTATAAGAAAATGACTAGATTGAACTTACCAATTACGGGTTGAATAGTTTTGAGCTTCAAAAATGGCTTATTAGGTTTTCAGTAGTTTCATTCGGTGGAGTAGAAAGAAACTAAAGATGACATGCTTTTTTTTGTTATTTATACTTATATTAAGTTTTAATTAAGTAAATTTAATTAATTTAAACTTAATTAGCTTAAATTAATTATAAATACATCATATTCCACTAAGTCATTCTAAAAAATGGTTTAATTTCCATTTTGGACTTTTGACTAATTGCAATTTAAGTCCCTAAGTCTTTACCCAATTAAAAGCTATAGCGAAAAACGTTTACAATTTAGTCTTTAAACCCTAATTAAATAATTAATAGACAAAATTGAAGGACCAAACTTTAATAAACTTTTATACTAACCCTGTAAACATTACCTGCATCATTGAAAATTGGGTTGTTATAATTGGAGGCATTACTAGGGGAGGAGGGGGAATTTGTTGTTGAGGACCTGAAGGGGTAACTCTAATATATTGCGTGAACCACTGGTTCACCATTTTCTAAAAGACATCTCTTGCCTCATTCCCTAGCCCTTGCAAAATTGGTAACCTCTAGGCTGCTACTTGATCGAATGCAGGAGTATTACTTTCAACTTCATCAAATACGACTCAATTGGAATCGACCGACATGGTTTATCTATATCGAAAAAAGAAAGTCAAATCGGATAAAAAAGCATGAAACTATCACAGACTTTTGTGGCATGTATTTCTAGACTCAACACACATTATGATTTAATCCTAGAATCAACTAAATTGTAGCTTTGATAGCACTAAATGTAACGCTTACCTGCCCCGATCACTGAGTCTGAGATACAGGATGTCACATCTGTTGCTGGATGTAACTACAGTAAAATATACACCACACAATCTGTTATACAAGTAATTAAGTGTATTGCACCTTCATTATATGCTAAACAATAAATTTTAGGTCCCATACGAGCTTATGAAAGCTCTTTTGCTAATCCAAGCAAGAATTAGGACCAAATTGTAAAGTTTTAAAAATATTGGACTAAATTCACGACTTCACAATTTCTAGATCGTGACGTCACAAACACAATAATTCACGTCGCAACTTTAGACATATTGGTATTGCGGCGTAAGTGACTGTTAGCCGATGTTGCAACGTGGGAAGTTGGTCATCGAGACAAGGCCCCTATTTTTGGGAAAAACGCCATTTTGGTTACAATTCAAGATGTACAAATCTACCTAATTGAATTATACCACTGAATACCATCAAAACCAATTCAATTTCATATAATTTATTGCCAAATCAAACAACTACTCAATTCCAAAATGAAACCAATTCAAACATGTACGTTACTTATTTAATATCAATTCATTTCTATGCATTCAATCATATATCAATTTTACCCATGCTAAAACATGTTAGAACATGCCATTCAATTTCCACAACTCGTCCATCCATTTCATATTGTGCATCATGAGACTATATGACCTTTACTTGAGACTAAAACATGCATACTTCAAACATACTTCCAGAAAAAATCTTCAATTAGGTAAATCCCAGCCATACATTAACTTAACAATCTCTTCTACCTCATTTTTATAACATTCCACGTACTAAAACTTATAAGCATATAACACCACTCATTCCAACAAGAAACATGACTAGCACTATGCATTTACAAAGTCACAAAGACAACAATTACACAAAATAAGCTATGTCACATTTTTCAAGTATTAAAAACTTTCAAATACTAAGCTTTGCACCAAGACACTTGTATACATGCCATAAACCTAAACTAAAAATGATCGCATAACTAAGATTTAGTGGTAGTGTGAGCTTTGAGACAATCAATAACAACCTTCGCCTGGTCGTTGGGCCTGAGCTATGGGACGCTGCCACAGTTACCAGAGCAAAAAAAAAAATACAATTCATGGCAATCAATTCATTCTATTATCAATCCGGGACAAAATTTCATGCATAATAGGATATACAATCAAAACCAAGCCTTAATCAAGCTTATGAAAGATTTTAAGTTGATCCGGGATCAAATAAAGGTCAAATTGCAAAGTTTGAAAAATACAAGGCCAACATCCTGACGTTGCCAAATAGTATGTCACATCACAACATTGGACCATTTGATGTCAAGTTGTCACAAACTATTGGCCAACATTATGATGAAGGAAGATTGACATCGGGGAAATGAATCTATTTTTGGTAACATTTGGCCATTAGTACCAATTTCATGCTAAACGAAAGCTTGTACTCACTTAGTGCATAATTGAACACAAAAACCTTTATAAGACCAATCAAAAAATGTATCAAAACATCTATTTAACCTTTTACAAGATCATTCAAGCCATTACACATCAATTGAACACTTTGCTAAAGCTTAACAACCTATTAAATCATCAACTATTCAAAAATTTAATACCACTCAATTGCATAATCTAACTCAACCATTTCATTCTCAATTCAGTTATTCATATACTTCAACTATAGCTAAACATGTTATCAATATGCACTTTTATATACATAACCTATAAACATTGTTTAAGGTCAAAAATCAAGCATCATTCAAGGTTCAAACTCATGAATATTCAAAATAAGAACATACACAACACAAATCCTCTATACATGCCACATAATCGAGTCTAGATCGTTTAAAAGTCTACCGAATCAAAAGTTGGATAGTGTGAGTTTCGTAGTGGTCCAACTGGCACGTTCCACGAAACCAAAGATCTACAAGGAAAGGGAGACAATGAGTAAGCATTTTGAATGCTTAGTAAGTCCATACAAAATTTACTTACCTTAATATTTCAAAAAATTTATAAAATTGTAATAGATTCATATCTAACATGGCATCTTTGGCAACCTTACACTTTCATAAGCATTTCAACAAATATATCAAATGGGTTAGTCCAAATACATATCATGAACTTATAACCCAAATATATTTATAACATTCCATCATATCAACTTATAACATATATAAATTTCATTCATATTGTAGGATCGTCGGAATGCCCCGTGGCACAACGAAAAAATTATTCAGGCGACGTTAACCAAGGATGCATGTACGAGTAACGAATTAGGTTGAAATAAGGGTCGAAAATATATCTTTCAAAACCGAAAAGCGATGAATGAAGTTGTTGATAGGATCCCTTTCAAAGATGTCGATTCCAAGTCGCAACAATAACATTTCGGCCTATACGTAATCCACCCAGTCAAAGAATGAACAACAAAATTCTCTTGAACTTCTCAGAGAAAATTTTCGTGAACGGATGCTAGAACTTTTTATTTTCATTTTCTTGGTAATCCTAACACACTAAGGGATTCATTTCATTTTATTTAATTTGATATCATGTATCAGGAAATAAAAACGAGGTTATTCCATTATTATTAGAGAAACAAATGGAAAGTTAGGAAAAATATTATATTCTTTCCAAAAGAATATCACTTTCCATGTCCTTTTACATTTTGACCGAAATTATTATAACTGTTTATATTAATAATTTCGATAATATATATAATTAATATTTTGTATGAATCAAATTCATATATTAGTTTTATCTATGTTCTTTATTTGTGTATAACCAGTTTTTCAAAAATAAAATAGGGTTGATATCGCGTTATCCAATGTTTGGTATCGCGATAACAAAAAAAACTATTAAGTCCCTATTTTTGGCAAAATGCACAATTTTGGTACCTATTCTATAGTTTCCATTTCAACCAAATCTATCAACATGTTCATCCAAAACCAATTTTTCCTTGAATCAAAACAACACCGAAAACATGCCAAATAGTTCAAGCATACATCATGAGAATAATATTCAAATTCATTTTCATTTCAATCCACTTATTAACCAAGATATCATTTCAATTTTCCTATCTCAATTATGCCATTACAAACACCATACATTTCGCAAACATGTCAACCTAAATATGCCATTTCAACTAGGCATCAACCATTACCAAAACATGCATTTCAAACCATTTAACAAGACAACATTCACAATCCAATTCAAACATACTAGGGAATTGTAAAAACCATATCCTGTTTTCGTTGCCAGAATAGGATAATGGATATTACCAGTCAAGTTGGAACAGTTAATAAGATTTACATTCAATAATCAATTCAATTCCATAATTACAAGTAATATTCAATAAGAAAGAGATCATTCAAATCGGGTCTTAGATCGAGCCTTCGAAGCTCTAAAAATAAGTTATGAACATTTAGGGACCAAGTCGGAACAAATCAAAACTTTTAGAAAAAATTCAAAAAATTTCAAGTCAGGGGTCACACGGCCGTATGTCCAGCCGTGTGGCTCCAAACATGGCTGTGTGGTTAACCTACACGCCTGTGTGCATGGACTGTGTAACTCTCTGATTTGGATTACATGGTTGTGTCACAGGTCGTGTGCCAGCCCGTGTAACATTCGAAATACCCTTACATGGTCGTGTCGTAGGTCGTGTTTCTGCCCATGTGAGAACTGCACCTATACTATTTTTAAACACGTTTTGGGCACATGCTCGTGTAGGTTGTCCATGTACTTCACACGGCCGTGAGACATCTCATGTGAGCCAAAAAAAAGAGACCAATTCCAAGCTAAATTTTCACCCATTTGCTTAGGTGCTTAAACACATTCAAATACACACTTCCATAGGCTAAAAACTATCTTAAAACACATTGAAAACATGTCAATAAATTCAACCTATATATCAAACCAATGTGCCCTCATAAAACATTTCATAACATTTTATCTTCAAGGTTGCATATAAAAACATATATTTATACATAAAACATCAATTCATTTTAAACTATAATCTCATATATTGTTACTGTTTTCTACCATCATGCTTAACACTTAACTTAGATAAAACATGCATAATTTCATTTGTCACAACACAAAACACAAACTTAAGTAAACTTGCTCAAATTAGGATTCAATATCATACATACAAAGAGCTCCTAGTACACACCATATATACCAAACTAAAACAAAGTCTACCAAAGATCTCCTGAATAGTGTGATTTCTTGTGTTGATCTGATCTTCTATCCTTCAAAACATAGTCTACAAAATGAGACAAATACAGGTAAGCTGGAATAAAGCTTAGTAAGTTTGTATATATTGATAAACCTTTCCAATTAAACATAGTAATCAATTAGAATTAAATGTTGAAATTCCATAAAACACAACATTTATCAATAATTAATAATCAGTATCATAGTTCAATATATTCAGTGGATAATGCTCGTTTGAGCTTTACTTAGTATATTAGTAGATTTCTCTCGATTTAGCTTCTTTAGTATATCAATGAATAACGTTCCCTGAGATTTATTCAGTATATCAGTAGATTCTTTTACCCGATATAGAATTCTTTTCAATAGATTCAGTAGGTATGGCTTGAGAGCGCATATGTTTCAATAGATTCAGTAGGTATTGTTCGTCCGAGCACCAATCAGTATATCAGTGGGTAACGCTCACTGATCCCATTTGGTCTATAATATAAAATTCAATAACAATATATTAACAAAGAGTACAAGGATTATTAGAAGCATAAATAAATGTATGAACTTACATGATTGATTTACCTTAGCGATTCATAGTATCTCTATCACTGATCAATGTCATTCCAATTCATTATTTCCATTTCCAATTACACATCAATATAATCCATTATTATGCAATTAAGTTTCTATAATACATTTAAAAATGTACTAAAATTAAACCGTACGAACTTACTAGACTAAACTGTAGCAATGACAAAGTACATGAGCTATTTGGTAATTTCCTCTTTTCCTCGATTTTCCACTCATATAGGATCTAAAATAATAATCCATCCAATTCACTAATTTCAACAGTAAAATTAACTCATTTTATGCAATTAAGTTCTTTTTGACATTTTTACAAAATTACCCCCAACATTTCACTTTTATGCAATTTAGTCCCTAGGTCCAAATCATGCAATTTAACCATTTTCTATTAATTTAAAACTTATCCAATCTATTAACCACTTCATTACAGCCCATACTTGCTGTTATTTATCATCAAATCCTTGTAATTTTATTACTTATACATTTTAGCCCTTGAACATTAAAATTAACAAAAACTACTTTACAAAATAGTCATATTTAGCAACCAAGCTTAATATTCTACCCTAAAATTTCAAGAACAACTGAAATTCATCAATGGCACAATCCATAACATTTGACAGTGTTACAAATTAGTCCTCAAAACAGCTAGATTAAACTAATACGAGCTTAAAAACATAAAAATTACCAAAACTGGGTGAGTTTTCACTTACCTATCATGCAATCAAAGCTTGGTTGAAGATTCCCATGCCCTAGCCATGGTGTTTCGGCTTTCTACCCATGAAGAAGAAAGGAAAAATGAAATAATATCTTTTAGTTTCCTTAGTTTTAACTTTAATTTTTAACTTTTTTACTAAATTACCCTATTAATATAACTTGTAAAACTATTAAATCATGTTCATAATTTAAGTATATGGTATAATTACCAACCAAGGAAGGTTTAATTGCAGAATTGGTCCTTCAATTATTTTAAAATTTAACTAAACAAGCTTAAATTTGAATTTAATCCTAAACTAATTAGGAGTAAATGAGAAATTAGCCCAAAAGTTAGTGGATTATAATCATGTCACCACCGCTTGGAATTTTTGACCATGGTTTAAATCATCATTTTGGTCCCTCACTATTTTAAATTTGTAGCAATTAACTTTTACTTCTTTTACAATTTAATCCTTTTTACCGTAATTAAGCAATAAATCATTGAAATTACCGAACCAAACTTTAATTCACATATAATACAACTCTGTAAATATTTAATAAAAATATTTATGACCTTAAATTACAGGAACGAGGTCCTAATACCTTGTTTTCAATAACCACTTGACTTTTTAAGCGAACCACTTATACAAACTTTTAATTTAATTGGTTAAAATTCCACAAATCAAAATTCAATATAAAATTATTATCGACCCAGATAATTTAAATATTAATTATATGAACTTACTCGTCGAATTTGTGGCCCCAAAACCACAATTTTTGACACCACTGAAAAATGGTACCTGTTTATTCCGTTTATTCTGAAATTAGCCTTACGAATTGAAATCATCACTGGTTCATCCGAATATGAAAGATAACAATCCGAAATCCATCTCGAATAAGGCGAAATTTATATTCAGTTTCACTACTCATATCTGTCTCATATTTAGTTTCCGTTCAGTTCAACCAGTAGAATAGGGTTCTACATTTCCCAGTTATCTTTAAACTCGAATATGCAGCACCATAACTTCTCTTCAAAAACCCATATTACCACTTTGTTTGCCCATCTGTTTGTGAATGAAATGTTGTACTAAATTAATTTTTAATGTTCAAAGCCTCACAAAGTTTACCCCAAAAAAATAGAAATAAATCTCGAATTAGTATCAGAAATAATAAACATTGGCACTCCATAAAATCTAACAATCTCTGTCACAAATGATTCAGTTCCTTCTCCAGCTAATAATTTGTTCTGATTGGAGTAAATGAGCTGACTTTGTCAATCTATCAATCATAACTCAGTTCAAATATTTCTTTCTCGGTGATTCAAGAATACCAGATACAAAATTTCTCGTGACTCACTCCCATTTCCACTTAGGAATCACGTCAGGTTGTAATAATTCCAACGGCACTTGATGTTCAATTTTTATCCGAAAGAACAAAATAAGTGTTGTTGCAAGCCTTACATAAAATGTTTAGTTTCTCTCTAGATTATTCAAAACACACAATCTATTACGATAATACCTCAGGTTATCAGTATCCACTGTAACTTCTGTAAACGTATCACTCTGGATCGGTTTAACTATTTTAAATTATTTTAACTATTTCAAATATAAAATATTTATTTTTATATCATAAAAATTAAAATTAATTATATATTAAATAAAAAATTAGAATTTGGTTCGATTTCGAGTAACCGCGATTTTTTAACTTGCATTCCATAAACTGTCCAAATACTTCAGGCCGGATTGGTTTTTGATTTGGTTAGTTTTTTCTCTGCCCTAACTAATAAAAGTAACAAGAAAATAAATATCATATGCAATTTTATCTAATTGCTCTAGCATTCCATATGTTAGGTTATTCCATATTTAATATATAAATGTCTTAAATTAAAGAGTTTACGAGCCATCTCTGGTGTTTGTTTCTGACTCCATTCTCTCAAATGGTATCGTACCCCACAATATGGTGTAAATAAATCTTTTTATATTTGCATAGCTAGCATCTATCACATAATATTTGGTGATACTGTGCAAAGATCTGTAACTTTGATTACAAAAACTTATATAAACTTAATTTAGAGAAAAACTTATATGCTAGGTTATAACCATTTTTATAATACGTAAATTAGGTTAAAAATAATATAAAATTTATAGTGTATAAGCTTTCTAAAAAAAATTAAAAAGTGTCCAATAACTTTTATAACACTTTTTATAAATAATATAATTTTTGGCTAAAGTTATTTTTTTATAAATAAGTTATGGTAAAAAAAAATATAACAATTTTATTTTATAAATAAGTATATTATTTTATATAATACATAGCATAGCATGATATGTAAATAAGTTATGTCCATATTTTTCTATAACTTTTTATAATAAGTATATTATAACATTTTTTATAAGATTTTTATAACACGCAAATTACTTTTATAATATACTTTTTAGACAAAACTTTAAAAAAAATTATGATTTAAATAATATGTAGCAATTGAGAACTTTAAACAAATAGTATGCAACTTTTGTATTTTACGCAATTAAGTCCTTTTATCAAATTAACTAACCAATTGGTAAAATTAAATCACGAAATTTTCACAAATATTAAATAACATACTGTAAATACCAAAAATAATATTTAAAATAATTTTACGACCTCGAATTTGTAGTTACGAAACCACTATTCCGATTTAACTAAAATCGGGTTGTTACAAGCAATATAGAAATAGGAAAAAAAAAAAAGAGCCAAGGAAACTTCTACAAAACCGAAAATTACCATGAAATTGCAAAGCTTTGGAAAATATGTGTTTAATTCAAGTATGAAGACAAGGAAGCTGGCAAATCCAATTTATAAAGGGTTAAATTACTTAGGAGGTCCTTGTGTTATAAGGACTAGATCAAATTAGTCTCTCTATTATTAAATGGATTGATTTACTTCTTATACTAATAAAAAAGAATCAAAGAAGTCCAAATTATAACAAGGTTAGCATTTACTATATAAAAAAAATGTCTTAAAATTTAAAATTTTCAATCACAGTTTAATTCTAAAAATTTCATTTAAATAGAACTATTTAACTCTATTAAGCAATAAATGATATTCTTTTAAACAGTTGGCCTTAATTGATTCTTTTTAGGCATAATGACTTATTTGACCCTCTAATTTTACAAAAAAAGTTATTTTAGTCATTTATTTAATTTTTTGCCTCTTTTAGCCCTTTAGCTTTCATTTTATCAAAACACACCAAAATGAATGGAAAAGTTAACATTTGTTAATGTTGATGGCATGACATATGTGTGGATTACCATGTGAATGACATGTCAACATGTAATTAATTTTTTAAATTTAAAAATATTTAAAATATATATTTTTATACTTTTTAAATTTTTAAATTTTTAAAATTTCAAAAAATAAATTAAATGCTGACGTATCATCCATGTGATAATCCAAATACATGTCATGTCAGCAAAGTTAAAAAACGTTAACATTTTCATCCATTTTAGGTAATTTGACAAAAAATGCAAGTTTAAAGGTTAATAAATGCGAAAAATTAAATCAAGGACTGAAATAACTTTTTTTATAAAGTTGTAGAGCTAAATAAATTATTATGCCTTCAATTTAATAATACAATCACTAAATTCATCCATTTATATAGAAAGACTAATTTGAACAAATCCTTAAAACCACATTTGCGATTTATAAAGTGAGCTTTACTCAAATTGATTAGTCACCGAATAACTGTCTAAAGTCATTGAATTCACCCATAATAAATAAATTGGATATGAATTGAAATTTAGCACATTCATTACAAAAAAACCTTTAAGAAATTTATTTGATTAATTTCTCAATTGAATGGCTAACGAAAAAGAGAAGATTAATCCCCCTAATTATATTATAAAAGTAGAGTGGTCAAATTATATCTAAATTTAAAGTATATAGATTAAATTTCAAATTTTAGTATAGTTTAGGGGTTAAAATTAAAATTTGGCCATTGTCTTATAATGTCAAAAAAAAAAATGAAAACCCAAAAGAGAAACCAAGTGTCAGTCTCTAAAACTTTTAAAATATTCAAATTATATATAACCATGTAATATTTTAATCGAAAAGTTAATAATATTAATTATTTAATTAAATAATAATATTGTAAAATATAGAGACCAAATTATGATAAAAATTAAAAATAAAATGATTAAAAAAAAACTCACATTACCTTCCCTTTTTTTCTTCTCTTCTATTCTACTGATAAGAAAAAAAAGTTAGACTTTGATGATTAGATTTAACAACAAATATATATATAATAAAAATTATTTAAAGGTGAGATGAAATTTAAAGGTCTCCATGAGTCTTAGGGGTGTTCATTCGGTTAACCGATCGGTTGACCGACCCGAATTAGCTATAACCGAATTAACCGACCTTCCAAAATTTTTAACCATTAACCGAACCGAATTTTTTTTAAAAAAAATTAACTGAGCCGAAATTTTTTCGGTTAATTAGGTCAGTTAACCGAATTAACCAAAAATTATATATATTTTATTTTTGGTTAAAAATTAACCGAAAATTACTCGAATTAACCGAATTATTTTTTTATTATACTTTCTCTTTTTAGCTTTTTATTTTATTGTTTGGTTTTGGGAATATAACTTTTAAGGTTAAAAAAACCAAGAGTTCAGCTCTTGACCTTTCGACCTTTCTAATGTTGCCAATCATGAAAACAAACCATGGTTACATAGCTTTTAATCCTAGTTCTAACATTGAACCAAATGAATAGTAAGGAATTAGAACATATCATTAATTGCTTAACACCAGAACATTAAGAGAAGTTCAACATGCATTAAGATTCGCTACTGATTTTTTTTTAACATAATAATATAAGCAAAATTTTCACAGCAGAAACCATGATCAATGATTGAATTGACCTCAACGGGATTGAATTAACAAAAGCAACAATTGGATTGTAGTTGTTACAGTTAAAGAATCAGGGTTTTAGTTCTATTTTAGTTTTAAGGTTTTAGTAATTTACAGCCGAATGGCAGGCTATTAGTTCTGTTTTAGTTTTAGGGTTTTAGTAATTTACAGTTGTTAGTGTTAGAGACTTTAGTTTTAGACTTTAGTTTTATTAGGTTGATAATTGGGTAGACTTTAATTTTAGTTTTATTTGGTTGAGTTGAATAATTTTATTTATTAATTTTTTCGGTTAAACCGAAAAAATTCAGTTAACCGACCGGTTTCGAATCGAATTAACCGTTAATCGAAAAATAAAAAAAATTAACTGACCCCCGACCGAAAAAATTCGGTTAACTGACCGATTAACCAAATTCGGTCGGTTAACCGAATTTTTTCGGTTTTACCCGAATTATGAACACCTCCAATGAGTCTGGTCTGTTCGGGTTCAAGTCGGGTCCAATCAAAATTTTAGGTCCGCTTGTTAAGTTTGGACTCGGCCTAAATAAAAAAATTAAAACACGGGCTCGGCCTAGCCCGCCCGTATTAATATCTTTATATTATTTTTTTATATAATTTTAAAAAATATATATAATACATCAAAAATACTAAAAATATTAAAATAAATGTCTCCTAACAAATTGAAAATAAATAAAAAAAATGTATACTTAAATAATACTAAGATAGGTGCAACTTGACAAGCAAATGTCTCTAAAATAGTAACAAAATTAACAATAAAATAATAGTTATACAATATCCAAACAATAACAAAAAAAATAATAGCAATATAATAGTGAAATAATAGTAAAATAGTGACAAAACAATAAGAAAATAGTGGAAAAGCTGGAAAAAAAAAAAGAGTAAGAAAACAATAGTTTTTTTTTTGCAAATTTTGGCCAGACTCGGGCCAAAAAAATCTTACTTAAGGCCCATTATTTTTTTGCCCAAACTTATTTTTTGAGCTTATATTTTTACTCAAATCCTCTCACTTTTTGAATTGTCTACGGGTAGGGCCAAATGGCTCCAACCATCCCCAGTTCTAGATGAAATTCAAAGTATAACACCAAAACCATTCCAAAATATTCAAAGTTAGAATATTCTAAAATATTCTAAGTTAAACACACAATATTATTTTACATAGTCTCTTCAGCTCAGTTTCAAACCATTAGTAACCCTTTGAGAACCCAAGCCAGTGATAGCGGTAACGGGAAGTTCCCCCTCAACGTCACTAAGTTGAGAAACACCGTGAACATCACCTCGAGGCTGAGCAACACTAGTGTTTTTGCCGATTAATTTCTGGTCAGACTGCCTATTTTCTCATCGTTCATCACCTTCACATTTCCCTTTCCATTCCCACCTAAATGACAGCAATTCAGTTTCTTCTTGTTTTGGCCTCTCAATCTCTCGTTAAACGCTTCCATTCTCGTAGAGGAAGAAGCGGCAGCAACAGACCCTTTCAAATTTCTGCAATTTTCGACCGTTTCATAGAACAACCCCGATGGTTTTCTAGGGTCGAACTTAAACATTGATAATTCGAATATAAAAATTATTAATTCAAATATTCAATTTAAACTTTTTTTATAAATTTGGATATATATAAATTATTAATAAATATTAAAAATAATAAGATTTAATTTTTTACAATTTTTTAAATAATAAATAATAATCTTTTATAAATTCCAAATCTTTTTATAGTTTTGAATTCATCTAAAACGAATCTAGACAAATGATTGTCCAAATTTAAAAAATAAACCTAGACAACCATATGTCCAGGTTCATTCAAGATATAATTTTTATTAATTATTTTTAAATTATTTTATAATTTTATTAAAAAAAATTCTCGTCAACATCCTTTCATGTAGCATGCCATGTGTCATCTTTTGGTGGCTACGTTAGTCACATCAATGCCTTTAACAATCTAATCGATCAACTAACGGTTTTTCATTAAAGACTCAATAGGGTACAGTTTTTTAAAAGATTCAATTGTTTTTTTTATTAAGAGATTTTTTTCCCTTAAAACGAATTTAATAACAAATAATATTTTAATACTTCGACCCTTAATTAAAACCATTGCTACGCCTTGGCATAAAACATGAAAACTTAGTAACAATAATATTTTTGGTTAGCGATTCGATCGAATTAAGGTAGGATTCAACAACACAGGCTAATTGAATAAAAGTTTAATTTTATAGGTAGTAATTGTGTTCTTTTGTAATTACAAGTAACTATAATTTCTTGAATGTGTTTGGCTGACAGATTGTAATTATATCGTAATTTCCTATGTCATGTATGGTAGTAAAAATTGTTAATACATAGTGTTTCTGCAAAAGAAAAAATTTCCTCCAAAATAGGACTTGACCCTAGACCTGTCCATGGGCCGGGCCGGGCCCGAAAAAAATTTCGGCCCGACTCTTAGGCCCGGCCCAAAATATGGGCTTAAAATTTTGCCCAGGCCCGGCCCGGGAAAAAAATAATAAGCCCGAGCCCTGCCCGGCCAAGCCCGATTTTTAATAAACACAAAAAAATATTTTAAAAATAAAAAAATAAAAAAAATATATTTAAAGTATTTTAAAATTTAAAAATAAAAAAAATATATATATATTTATTATATTCGGCCCGGCCCGGGCCCGGGCCAAAAAAGTTGAGCCCGAGCCCGGCCCATTTTTTAAACGGGCCTCGTTTTTTTGCCCAAGCCCATATTTCGGGCCTCTATTTTTACCCGAACCCTCTCATATTTCGGGCGGGCCATCGGGCCGGGCCGCCCGGCCCATGGACAGGTCTACTTGACCCTCATGGATTGCACAATTCAACAATTTAATCCTAGCACATTAACATCTCAAATAACCTAGCCTAAGAAGTAAGTAAATATATTTCAGAATTTATGAGAGCTTGATAGGCTTACCTTTCATTTTATTATTTTTGTACTTAGGGCATTTTCAGATTTTTTGACGCGAGACATGATGACAACCCAAGCACCATGTTCCGGTTACTCAATTCGGACGTCTCTAAGCAGGTTATTTCGCCCTACTCATGATAACTTGTTAGCGAAGTGAGTGTAAAGAAATTGGGCAGCCACACGAACTTTTTTACGCAAGATGTAATGACAATCCAAGCACCACGTTCCGGTTACTCAGCCTGATGTACAACCCCAATTTTTCACTCTTAACATTCGTATCAGAAGAGTATTTTTTTTACATTCAAAAATTTGACATATGATAAAAAGTAGGCAGTCAAGCAAACTCATAATTCCCAAAAATTTCTTACCCACGAAGTTTAGGTTATTGAAAAGTTTGTGTAAAGAACTAAATAGCTAAATAGGTCAAACCATAAGTGTACCATCCCAATTTATTAATAGTAAAATTTTACCTTTTACTGAAAACATGCAAAAATAGCGATGACAGATAAGCAAATTAGAACCAATTTATATTTCCCTCCCCCTACTTATTTTACATTGTCCCAATGTAATTTAAAAAATAAAAGTAAAGATAAGTAGGAGAAAGAAAGAAAAAGAAACTCCCCATGTATTTTAACGTCGTGGAGGGTGGTCTCGTAGATAGAGTGGGCCTTGGCTGAAATAAAAAGAATTTTGTGGGTTGACATGTGAAAATATTCCATAATATCAAAAATATCCCAAAATAATCTCCCACTAAGTCAACAATTTCATCTAATTAATCTTGGAAAAATTCTTCTTTGGCCTCCTTATTTGCTTCTTTCTTCAATCTAGCCTAATTGTTTCCTTTTTCTTCTTTTTAGCCCCAAATTGCATTCCTGCACAAAATTCAATAAATATGGCAAAATTAGTGGTGCATTCTCATAAATTAACCAATTTAATTACATAAAATATGTAACTTTAGCATTTAATCACATAGCTACGTATTTCATCGTTTAAAAAAGTTACCATTATGATAAAAAAAATTTAAACGAGCGACAAAAATTAAAATCAAGTAATCATAAATAATATGTTATTCTGAGAATGTAATTGACAATGTTGTTTGAATCGAACCAAATTGGCCAATCGGACTGATTGGACCGGGAATTGATCGAGGGACTGGTCCAGAGAGTGACTTTAAATCAATTAGGTCAGAAATCGATACGAACTGGTTGAATAGGGGTTTTTTTTAAATTAGTTTTTTTTGAATTTTTAATAACTTTTTAATTGAACCAGTAGACTGATCAGTTCGACCATTGGTCTGGTTTAAAAACATTGATAATAAGATTACTAATAGCAGGGGTGATATCGAATCGATCGGGTATTTTTAGAATTTTTGAACCATCCATCATAATTCAATTCGATTCTCGGTTTTTCCATATTAAAATTTTTTTATTTATTAAACTTATTTTGATAAAATGAGCTTTGTTTTATGACTTTTGATTATTGCTTGACAAAATTTTAAGGGTTTTTTCATAAATATTGTTGGAAAAATTGCATTTTATGGTAACTTTGAGGCATATTCTCAATAGGTAAAGGTGGAGAGTTGAATCATAATTTTATGGTTTCATATTCTAATCCATGAGACCTTTACAACAATATATCATATGCTCAAAATGGTTGAGTGATGAATGAAAAATTGATGCTCAAAGTAAGCTACTTGGAAATATTGTTGAGGAAAAAATAAAAAGCTTAAATCCCACATTGGTTAAATACCAAGTGTGAGATGTGTATATATGTGAACTCTCTTAAAGGGTAATTGAATGATTAAGCTTAATTCTGCCTTACACATAAGGGTAGTGTAGGTCCAAACTTGATAGGGTTGGAGTGCACCCGCACGACATGGGCGACGCGAAATGTTAGGATGGATTGAGCCCAAATGGTCTTACGATTATTTTAACCCAGCACGAATTATCTATATATGGAAACTTATCTTATTGATTTGATTCTAATAAATCTGTTTAAATTTTTGATTTAATGGCAACACTCTCCATGCCTATAAACGACCATGATTCTAAAGGGCTTTTGTAACACCCCTTACCCTTATTCAACTCCGGAATAGGGTATGATGCATTACTAGAACACTTACACATGTAAACGTATTAAACTGAGTTACAAAATTTCATTCAAATTTAAGCTCTTCAAATTTTTAACATGCTTTTATAATTCTTTATAACATATCCTCAAAATATTATATTCATAACAAATAGGGCCTACGAGACCCGATTCTTACTTATGTAATTCAAAACTCCATTTCCATTTTATTCAATTCACAATATTTTGTGTTCACAATTCAAATTAATTTCTCAATCCAATATATATATTTCAATATCACACTCTCATACTATGAAACTTTATTTTCCCATATGAGCTTAAACCATGATCATCACATAGCAAAGACAAATGTTCTTGACATTTCCATCACATAAACCGAATTAATCAATGCAACTCAATGATATAATCATCCATATATCATTATTATCATATATATATATCAAGACTAAATTTCTTATATATTTGATCAATTGCTTTTCAACACCGCAATAGTTCCTTCGGTACCAATACGTATTTACCATTCAATTTAACATTTACCGATTATAATCGGGCATATGACCATTATAAAAAATTCTTTCATACATTTTATTGTCCTCCTCATCCTCTCCATTCCACATCATTTATGTATAAAACATGCTTAAATAGCATTATACATAATTTCGCTATTCACTTATATTTAAATTCAAAGCTGTCTATTTGAGTTAGCGTCACCAAATCATTTTTATCTGAAGCTACAGAGCTGCAAATTAAGATCCGTTAATTTTCCCTGAAACTAGACTCACATGTCTTCTTGTCATAAAATTTTCAGAATTTTTGGCTTGGCCAATTAGTACAGTTTATTCTTTAAATTCACCCCTATTTCACTGCTCAACATCACTGACCTCTCTTCCCTAAAAATGAATTATATCACTATACAGAATTTGGATGATAATTTCGTTTATTTAATTTGAAAATAGACTCACCAAGGATTCTAAGCATATAAATTATAACTCATAATTATTCTTTTAAAATTTTTAGTGATTTTCCAAAGTCAGAACAGGGGATTCCAAAATCATTTCGATCCTGTCTCACTAAAATTCAAATATCTCAAAATATACAACTCTTTTACTTGCTCTGTTTCTTTTATATGAAAGTAGACTCAATAAGCTTTAATTTCATATCTCATTCAACCACTAAATCAATTTATAAAATTTTTGGTGATTTTTCAAACTAATGTCACTGTCACTGTCCAAATCTATTCTATTCCAATATCTCTCATTCACATAGCACTATAACCATTTATTTTATAACACAATGCAAGACTTCATCACTTCAGTCACTCTTTCGTAACTTATCACATTTCAATCATATTCTCATATCTCGTTAAACATGTCGATATAACAACAAATATTTGGGGTTTTCACATAGTACCACCCATGTTACTATTATCATTCGATACACGTAGTAGCCTTCACATAGTACTACACACGTGATCAATTTTTACGGTTCACGTAATAGCCTTCACATAGTACTATACACGTGATCAAGTTTTACGATTCACGTAGTAGCCTTCACATAGTACTACATATGTGACTAAAGCTTTTCGGTACACATAGTAGCCTTCACTGAGTACTACACATGTGACCATCATTTATCAATTCACGTAGTAGTCTTCACACAGTACTACACACGTGACCAAAGCTTCTCGGTACATATTGTAGCCTTCACTTAGTACTATACATGTGACCATTATTTATCGATTCACGTAGTAGCCTTCAGACAGTACTACACACGTGACCAACACTTTCACTTTCATATAGTGGCCCACACACAGTCCATGCCACATATGTGATCATTTCTGTCACTTCATTCGTATCCCTTTTTATTCCGAATGTTCAATCAGGAAATTTCTCACTTTTTCTCATTTTTTTTCACTTATCAAAGTCAATTCCTTGTCTTTATTGACTTATAATAACACATTTAACTTATTTAACACTCACATTATTCAATCCAGTCCAAAAATCACATTTTGGCAAAATTACATTTTTGCCCCTAAATTTTAACAAAATTACAATTTTGCCCCTAGGCTCGGAAATTAAACTTTATCCCTTATTCTTATGTATTATGACATGCTGAACATTTTTCCCTTCTATGACAACACCAAATTCCCATTCTAACACTTACTTATGAACATTTAGTATTTTTATCGATTATGTCGTTTTACTCGTTTTCACTCAAAATCGCTTAGCAAAAGTTGCTTAACATAATTTATAGCTTCATATTCTACCATAAAATATCAAAATAAACACATTTCGCATATGGGTATTTTTCCAAATATAAACCCTAGATTAAATTATTGCTAGAATAAGAAAAATCAAGTTACCGAGACTCCAAAAACGTAAAGAACATTAAAAACGGGACTTAGAATCACTTACTATGGAGCTTGGAAGCTTGAAAACCCTAACAATGGCTCCCCCTTGCTGATTTCGTCCCAATGAAGAAGATGAGCTCAATTTGCCATCTTTTTCCCTTTTAATTCATTTTAATTACTAGATTACCAAATTGCCCCTAACTTAAAAATTTCCTATTTCACTTATCTCATGCCCATTTTTGTCTACCAACTTAACCAATGGTCTAATTACCATATAAGGACCTCCAATTTAAAGTTTCATAACAATTGAACACCTCTAACACGTAGAACTCAACTTTTTCACTTTTTACAATTTAGTCCTTTTGACTAAATTGAGTGCCCAAACGTCGAAATTTTCGAACGAAATTTTCACAAAATCATTCCGTGAAATCGTAGACCATAAAAATATGAGAAAAATAAATTTTATTCGAACGGATTCGTGGTCCCGAAACCACTGTTCCGACTAGGCCCAAAATCGAGTTGTTACAACTCTCCCCCCTTTAGGGATTTTCGTCCCCGAAAATCTTACCAGAAGAAGTTACTTCCAACTCTCATGAGACACTTTCACTAACTTTCCAAAATCACTAATCAATTTAATCTCGTATATCTCTATATCAATAAATATTTCTCTATATCATATTTTCTGAAATATAGATTTTTCATTTCGACTATCCGTGTTCATACTCGTGAATACACATGCTTAAATACATACAACTCAAATCACATATATATAAATCAGTTCACTCTAGTAAAACAATTGAGTTGATTTCAACTATCGAACATTAACATATCAAAGTACTATTTTCTTCACGTTGAGAATACAGCTTAAACACGCAATCTTTCAACATTCGTTTAGCATGCAAATCACCAGAATCACCACATTTTAGCTCTGGAATTTCATCGTAGCAAAACAATACACTTTCTAAATATGCATGCAAAACAGAATAATAATCGGTCGTAAACCAACTAGACCAACAGGACTTCCGTCTAACATCATAGTTAGCTAACATTCTCACAACATAAGAACTCTATCAGAACTGAACAATTATACACATGTTTCTGAAGATAAAAGAATATATAGAATATCCAGAAAAGATCATCGTGTTCATTTCGATTGTAATCGTCACACACAGGCATCTTTACCACTTAATTGTCATTTCTCTCACTAATTCTGTTATCACGAACCTCACATTATTCCATTCACTAACAATCTGATATTTCTTTTAAAACTGAGTTCATTTATTACACTAGGCTCAACTCTGTTTGCATTACTAATTATTTGACCACTAAACTTTTTAGTTCACATTTATGAGTTTATTCAACATGATTCTCATAAAAATTTCATCATAAAACAATATTGATAAGGGGGTGAGGTCGTAAAGCCTCTAACTTACTCTCATAAATACATATATATAAGACTTAACATTCATCATCAATGTAATACCATCATAACCACTTAGTTCATTCATATATTTTCTCACATATAGGGGTCACATGCCTGTGTGTCTACCCTTATGGACAAAAATCGGGCTATTTTTCCATTCTTTATTTCTCACCCATTTGATCTTTTAACTTCACCACTTGTTCACTTTATAGCCATATCAATAATCATCATTTTCTTGTATTTCAGATAAATACATATAACCATACATAAGCATGCAAATCACTATTTTTTCTTGTCAATCACAATTTCAAATGACAGATTCATGTAAATGAGCTCAATATCATTATCTATTTAATTTTTGTCACTTAAATTCACATACACATAATTTATTAACATAACCTGACAAACATAATCTCCGAATGGTGAGATCACATAATTGAGCTCAATTTCAATGTTCAATATGTTTTATCACATAAAATTTGCCTAACATTTACCACAATTTGTCAAATTACAGAACGTCTTACGGAATTGAGTACTTTGTTTTCACATTGCCATAGTCTAACTACCGTCTTACATGTAATCACATATCACATACCGATGCCATAGCCCAGCTATAGTTTTACACGGAATCACATATCATAATGATGCCATATTCCAGATATGGTCTTACACGGAAATTTCATAATCACATTTTCACATGTTGCATGGCCAAACCATGGTATTTTCCGTCAATTCATCACATATCACTGAACGAAAGTACTCATTCCTGCGTTCTACTCAATTTGATCTTCCAATTCAATTTTCATACTATTATAATATTCATGATTCAATAATAAATACACATAACAAAATATCATATTACCTCTAATTTAACAATTATACATAAGATTCTATCATATAAACGTAACGATTTCACTTATTCAAGCAAATATACATAAACACACATTCCATCTATTTAAGTAAATTTCGTTTCCATATTCACTTAATCAAATATGTTGAGCACATAGCATCATATGATCACTAACATACTTGGATGAGTTTATCACAACATAAACTTTCATTTCGTTTTTTTATACATGAACACATACATATCACAAATTTCTATTCTTACCTTTCCAAATTCTAACATAACGTGAGCATATTTCATTTATCTCAATATCATTTTTAGCATTCTCAAAAATAGCTCGATTGAAAATCATCTCTGTCTTAACAAAACAATTTCGTTAGAGCCCGGAGATATCACACCATTACGAGTAATAACATGGCATGTATAGCTAGACTCACATATGCTATGTTCAGTCCGAGAACCGACTAAACCGTAGCTCTGATACCACTAATGTAACACCCCTTACCCTTATTCAACTCCGAAATAGGGTATGAGGCATTACTAGAACACTTACACATGTAAACGTATTAAACCGAGTTACAAAATTTCATTCAAATTTAAACTCTTCAAAATTTTAACATGCTTTTATAATTCTTTATAACATATCCTCAAAATATTATATTCATAACAAATATGGCCTACGAGACCCGATTCTTACTTATGTAATTCAAAGCTCCATTTCCATTTTATTCAATTCACAATATTTCGTGTTCACAATTCAAATTAATTTCTCAATCCAATATATATATTTCAATACCACACTCTCATACTATGAAACTTTATTTTCCCATATGAGCTTAAACCATGATCATCACATAGCAAAGACAAATGTTCTTGACATTTCCATCACATAAACCGAATTAATCAATGCAACTCAATGATATAATCATCCATATATCATTATTATCATATATATATATCAAGACTAAATTTCTTATATATTTGATCAATTGCTTTTCAACACCGCAATAGTTCCTTCGGTACCAATACGTATTTACCATTCAATTTAACATTTACCGATTATAATCGGGCATATGACCATTATACACAATTCTTTCATACATTTTATTGTCCTCCTCATCCTCTCCATTCCACATCCTTTATATATAAAACATGCTTAAATAGCATTATACATAATTTCACTATTCACTTATATTTAAATTCAAAGCTGTCTATTTGAGTCAGCGTCACCAAATCACTTTTATCTGAAGATACAGAGCTTCAAATTAAGATCTGTTAATTTTCCCTGAAACTAGACTCACATGTCTTCTTGCCATAAAATTTTCAGAATTTTTGGCTTGGCCAATTAGTACATTTTATTCTTTAAATTCACCCCTATTTCATTGCTCAACATCACTGACCTCTCTTCATTAAAAATGAATTATCTCACTGTATAGAATTTGGATGATAATTTCATTTATTTAATTTGAAAATAGACTCATCAAGAATTCTAAGCATATAAATTATAACTCATAATTATTCTTTTAAGATTTTTAGTGATTTTCTAAAGTCAGAACAGGGGATTCCGAAATCATTTCGATCCTGTCTCACTAAAATTCAAATATCTCAAAATATACAACTCTTTTGCTTGCTCTGTTTCTTTTATATGAAAGTAGACTCAATAAGCTTTAATTTCATATCTCATTCAACCACTAAATCAATTTATAAAATTTTTGGTGATTTTTCAAACTAACATCACCGTCACTGTCTAAATCTATTCTATTCCAATATCTCTCATTCACATAGCACTATAACCATTTATTTTATAACACAATGCAAGACTTCATCACTTCAGTCACTCTTTCGTAACTTATCACATTTCAATCACATTCTCATATCTCGTTAAACATGTCGATATAACAACAAATATTTGGGGTTTTCACATGGTACCACCCATGTTACTATTATCATTCGATACACGTAGTAGCCTTCACATAGTACTACACACGTGATCAATTTTTACGGTTCACGTAATAGCCTTCACATAGTACTATACACGTGATCAAGTTTTACGATTCACGTAGTAGCCTTCACATAGTACTACATATGTGACTAAAGCTTTTCGGTACACATAGTAGCCTTCACTTAGTACTACACATGTGACCATCATTTATCAATTCACGTAGTAGCCTTCACACAGTACTACACACGTGACCAAAGCTTATCGGTACATATTGTAGCCTTCACTTAGTACTACACATGTGACCATTATTTATCGATTCACGTAGTAGTCTTCACACAATACTACACACGTGACCAAAGCTTCTCGGTACACATTGTAGCCTTCACTTAGTACTATACATGTGACCATTATTTATCGATTCACGTAGTAGCCTTCACACAGTACTACACACGTGACCAACACTTTTACTTTCATATAGTGGCCTACACACAGTCCATGACACATATGTGATCATTTCTGTCACTTCATTCGTATCCCTTTTTATTCCGAATGGTCAATCGGGAAATTTCTCACTTTTTCTCATTTTTTTTCACTAATCAAAGTCAATTCCTTGTCTTTCTTGACTTATAATAACACATTTAAATTATTTAACACTCACATTATTCAATCCAGTCCAAAAATCACATTTTGGCAAAATTACATTTTTGCCCCTAAATTTTCACAAAATTGCAATTTTGCCCCTAGGCTCGGAAATTAAACTTTATCCCTTATTCTTATGTATTATGACATGCTGAACATTTTTCCCTTCTATGACAACACCAAATTCTCATTCTAACACTTACTTATGAACATTTAGTATTTTTATCGATTATGTCGTTTTACTCGTTTTCACTCAAAATCGCTTAGCAAAAGTTGCTTAACATAATTTCTAGCTTCATATTCTACCATAAAACATAAAAATAAATACATTTCGCATATGGGTATTTTTCCAAATATAAACCCTAGATTAAATTATTGCTAGAATAAGTAAAATCAAGTTACCGGGACTCCAAAAACGTAAAGAACATTAAAAACGGGACTTAGAATCACTTACTATGGAGCTTGGAAGCTTGAAAACCCTAACAATGACTCCCCCCTTGCTGATTTCCTCCCAATGAAGAAGATGAGCCCAATTTGCCGTCTGTTTCCCTTTTAATTCATTTTAATTACTAGATTACCAAATTGCCCCTAACTTAAAAATTTCCTATTTCACTTATCTCATGCCCATTTTTGTCTACCAACTTAACCAATGGTCTAATTACCATATAAGGACCTCCAATTTAAAGTTTCATAACAATTGAACACCTCTAACACGTAGAACTCAACTTTTGCACTTTTTACAATTTAGTCCTTTTGACTAAATTGAGTGCCCAAACGTCGAAATTTTCGAACGAAATTTTCACAAAATCATTCTGTGAAATCTTAGACCATAAAAATATAAGAAAAATAAATTTTCTTCGACGGATTCGTGGTCCCGAAACCACTGTTCCGACTGGGCCCAATATCGGGCTGTTACAGGTTTTACACACTCTCATACTCTCTAAGAATTTCTCTTGCCGGTATTTTGTTGTTTCAAAAATCTCATTTTTCATATTTCGTGTTTTCTAAATATTCTGGTGGTAGAAAAAGGCATTGATCGTGGTAAAGGTGCTTCTACTTCGACCACTGCTGTGCTACTACTTCGATCACTACTGTTGTTGTATCCTGGGAGACTTTCGACCAACGTTACTCCAAGTACTGTAGGAGCGGCCGAATCTGTCTTAAAAAAACTGTTTTTCACGGGCCTCAACGTTTCGTAAAATCTTAATTCTCTTTTATTTCAATTGTTTATTATGGTTTTATTTGATTTTCATATTTGATAAATTAACTATAAATAATTTTGTTCATATTCGCTAACATGTTTTCTCCAACAAATATTTCTAAAAAAAAATTCAAATTATTTTCACTATTTTAAATATAAAATATTTATTTTTATATTTAAAATAGTGAAAATAATTTGAATTTTTTTTAGAATTATTTTTATATCATAAAAATTTAAAATTAATTATATATTAAATAAAAAACAGAATTTGGTTCAGTTTCGTGTAATCATGATTTTTGAACTTGCATTCCAAAAACCATCCAAATACTTCGGGCTTGGTCAGTTTTTGAGTTGGTTAGTTTTTTTTTGCTTAGCCCTAACTAATAAAAATAAAGAAAAAATAAACATCATATGCAATTTTATTTAATTGCTCTAGCATTCCATATGTTAGGCTATTCCCTCTTTAACATATGAATTTCTTAAATTAAAGAATTCATGAGGCATTGCTAGTGTTTGTTTTTTACTCCATTCTCTTGTTACGGGCCGCAGTTCAAAGCCCACGACCATCGCACCAAATGCATCCAATGGAGGTCTATTGCTCAGATGGGGATCATTTGGCCCACGAGAACTGGCCTGATTCAAAGAGCTATTAGAGAAGCCTGTCAGATTGAAGCCTGGTTGGCCCGATGATGAAGACATGGCAACTTAGGCTGATATGGTAACTAATCTTAGAAGATATAGGGAATCATATCTTGTAAAGATTAGGTTAGATTTGATATGACATATCTTGTAAATCCCTAAAATAAAGGGATATGGCTAATCTCGTCCGTCGATGTAAATGTATCTTGACCGTTGGTTTTGGGGGAGCTCAACTATAAATAGCGAGCCTCCCACTCAGTTGTACTCACTCCATTCATTGTTTCATTATTCTTTGTGAATAAGAGAATTGAGAGCATTTACTCAAACACTTTGCGAGTGCTCTTTCTGTTGTTCTTTGGTTTAGCTTCTTTTGGCATAAATCGCTTCCGCTCTTCAATTTGGTGCCTTGGAGGAGTTCTTAAGGAATCCTCACTTGAGTTAAGGCTGACTTAGGCGAGTTTGGACGAACGGATCGCCTAAGGCCGCACGAATCGTAAGAGAAAACTCTAGCCCCGTGACACTCTCACATGGTATCATACCACGATATGGTAAAAAAATTATAACATATTTTTAATAAGTAAGTATATTATTTTATATAATATATAACATGGATAGGTAAATAAGTTATGTCCATATTTTTTTGTCATAATTTTTTATATAAGTATATTATAACACTTTTTATAATATTTTTATAACAAACAAATTACTTTTATAATATACTTTTTAGATATAATTGTAGAAATTTTTAAGATTTAAATAATATAATTTTTTGTTATAATTTTATAAAATATACATAAATTCCTTTTTTAATATTTATGATATAACTTTAAAAGAAATAAATTATAATCATTAAAAACACTCATACATGTTTATGCTTATAATATAATTTTTATAACTTAAACTTGTATAAAAAGAAATTAAAGTTAAACTATTATCAAGTGTTTGAAAATCCCTATATAGTTAAATTTAAGTATAATTACGTTAATTCTTATCCATTCTTAGAAGTGTAATTGAACCCTAATGGTATAAATTTTGCTATAAAATTTAAAGCCATTTAAAATTCTTTAGAAGTAGATTTAAAATAAAAAAAAAACAAAAAATTCCTTATAAATATTTGTTTTTCTCTCCATTAATGCATTCAACTCCCGCCCAACTCCCACCCAACTCCCACCCTACATATTTAAAACAGCTCAGGTGGTTGGAACGGTGAGTAATTAATGTTGGAAAAATTGCAATATCAATTATTTTAACTATTTTAAATATAAAATATTTATTTTTATATCATAAAATTAAAATTAATTATATATTAAATAAAAAATTAGAATTTAGTTCGGTTTCGAGTAACCGCAATTTTTTAACTTACATTCCATAAACTGTCCAAATACTTCAGGTCGGATTGGTTTTTGATTTGGTTAATTTTTTTCTCTGCCCTAACTAATAAAAGTAACAAGAAAATAAATATCATATGCAACTTTATCTAATTGCTCTAGCATTCCGTATGTTAGGTTATTCCCTCTTTAACATATAAATGTCTTGAATTAAAGAGTTCACGAGCCACCTCTGGTGTTTGTTTCTGACTTCAATCTCTCAGATGGTATCGTACCCCACAATATGGTGTAAAAAAATCTTTTTATATTTGCATAGCTAGCATTTATCACATAATATTTGGTGCTACTATGCAAAGATCTGTAACTTTGATTACAAAAACTTATATAAACTTAATTTAGAGAAAAATTATATGCTAGGTTATAACCATTTTTATAATACGTAAATTAGGTTAAAAATAATATAAAATTTATAGTGTATAAGCTTTCTAAAAAAAAGTAAAAAAGTGTCCAATAACTTTTATAACACTTTTTATAAATAATATAATTTTTGACTAAAATTATTTTTTATAAATAAGTTATGGCAAAAAAAATATAACAATTTTATTTTATAAATAAGTATATTATTTTATATAAGACAGCATAGATATGTAAATAAGTTACCATAGTCTCTTACCATAAAAATGGCTGCACAGCGGCACCCACTATAGAAATCCACCAATCCACATGTCATGTGTGAACCATGACAGTTGTGTATCATTAGCTAGATATGGATACGGGGATAACTTTTTATAATAAGAGATGACATGGTTGGGACGGTGAGTATTGAATGTTGGAAAACTTCACTTAATAAATCGAATTAACAATAACAAGGAATTTGCCTGAACTTGGCAATATCAATTTCAAGGCATTACAGAGTTTTCTTCAAGTTTTCTTCTTGGCTCTCATTTCCTTTCTCTTTCTATACTGTTTGATGAGAAATAAAAATGGGTGTCCAAAGAGTTCTCCTGGCATTGTCGAGCTTCTCCTCAACGTTCATCGGATCCACGACTGGTGTACTGAGAGACTAGAAAGCTGCAAGGGCACTTTTGTTTTGGAAGGCCCTTGGTTTGCTAAGATGAACTGGGTGATGACATGTGACCCTGCCAATGCTCACTACGTTATGAGTTCCAACTTTGACAACTTCCCCAAAGGGCCTGAATTCAAGCAGATGTTTGATGGCTTAGGAGACGGGATTTTCAACTCCGACATGGATTTGTGGAAAAACCAGCGGATAGCAGCTCAAGGATTCATGAGACATCACCTTTTCCACCAATTCTTGTTGAGGACTATCCGAGACAAGGTGGAAATGGGGCTGATGCCCATCATTGACCATGCTGCTAAACATGGCTTGGTCATCAACTTAGAAGACATTTTCCAAAGGTTCACGTTTGATTCTGCATGCATCTTTGTTACCGGCTATGATCCAAGTTGCCTCTCCCTTGAACTCCCTCAAGTTCTTTTATCCAAGGCCGTGCAGGATGGCGAGCAAGCAATATTTCATCGGCATGTTAGACCACGAAGCTTTACTAAGTTGCAGAAGTGGTTGAACATAGGACAAGAAGGGAAATACAAGAAGGCGTGGAAAGTTGTTGATGATGTATTAGCTGAATATATATGTCAGAAAAGAAAAGAAGTGAACAAGCTGAACCAGGAGTTGGTATCGGTAGATGGTGGGGATCTCTTAACATCATACATAACTGAAAAGGAATCAACAGGTTTGAAATGTGATGATAAGTTCTTGAGAGACACCGCTCTGAATATGATAATTGCTGCGACGGACACGACGAGCACTGCTCTTACTTGGTTCACTTGGCTGGTTTCCAAGCATCCAATAGTGGAAAACAAGATCATAGAAGAACTTGATTCAAAAATACCTATAGGTGAAATTAAAGGAGGCGGCTATTCCATGTCGATGAGGTAAAGAATTTGGTTTATCTCCATGGAGCATTGTGTGAGGCATTAAGGTTGTATCCACCAGCCCCTTTCAATCATAAGGAACCTGTCAAACCAGACATACTTCCAAGCGGGCATCCAGTTCATCCAAAGACAAAAATCTTGTTTAGTGTGTATTCAATGGGAAGAATGAAGTCAATCTGGGGAGAAGATTGCTATGAATTCAAGCCTGAGAGATGGATTAATGAGAGAGGAGAGATCAAACATGAGTCATCGTACAAGTTCTTATCTTTTGGTGCAGGGCCAAGGATATGTTTGGGGAAGGAAACATCATTTATTCAGATGAAAGCCGTGGCATCTGCTCTAATTTACAATTATCGTATTCATGTAATGGAAGAAACTCCGGTTGTTCCGGCCTTATCGGTTGTCCTGCGCACCGAAAATGGACTGATGACTAGGATCTCCAAGCGATGGGAATAAATGTCTGATATGACTAGTGCAATATGATTAAAAATAAGTTCAAAGAGATGGCATTGAATTTATGACAGCTTACTACAAAGTTGAATGCCAAGTGCAATAAGATTAAAAATAACTAAACTTGTTTGGTGAATGTAATTGAAACTTTTTAAGGGGAGAATGACAAATCATATTTTATTTTTTGATTTTTAGTTTTTTTTTTTCTTGAAAAAAATTTAAATTCAACTAAAAATTAAGAGGAAAAATCTAAAATTTAAAATTTAGTCTTTATATTTTATTTTTAATATATTTAGTCCCTATGCTTTTTTATTTAAACATTTTGGTCCTTCTATCTAGTTTTGCCGTTAAAGTTAACGATGTCAAAGGTAAAATATCTTTTTTAACTCTCAACATTTATAATTTTTTGTCAATTTAATCATTACCCTTTAAAAGTACTTATAAGATTTTAAAATATTTAAAAATTAAAATTTTTTCTTTGGAATAAGAACATAAAAATGGAAATTTTAAATTTTTTAAAAATTAAATAAAATAAAAGCCCTCAAATTAAAATTAATAAAAATGATTTAAAAAATTTAACAAAAATCTCAAAATTTAATGTTATCTAAGCTAGATTGGACTAGCCAGTCGGAATGAGAACAGATTGGGGCATCGATTCAGCACAAGCTAAAAAATCGACTGACCTGCGAACTGGTATGAACTTGTTAAATTGAGATAAAAAATTGATTGAACTGATTTTAAACTGGTCTAACCAATTGGTTCTTAGAACGAATTTGTTACCTCTAATCAGTTGGTCTAACCAGTCCGTACGGTTCGTGAGGTCTAACCAATTTGCTACCTCTCACTAGACTAATACCCCAACTAGTTCTTGAAATGTCTTGGTCTGGTTTAGATAAAATTGAATTTTGGAATTTTTTCATATTTTGAAAATCTTTTTTTTTATTTAAAATAAAAAAATACTTTTTAATTTATTTTAAAAAAAATTTATGTACTTTAAAAGTATTGACCACATTGACAAGAAAGCTATAAAAGTTCAGTTATAAAATTTTAACAATAGGTAGACCCGCGAACCGATACAAACTAGTTGAACTGGGCAAAAAAAAGTTGAATTGGAAATTAAACCAATTTTTATAAATTTTTAAAATATTTTTTATTTTTAATAATTTATTTGCTTTGAACAAGTTAGAGCAATTGTTTTGGGAACCAATTAGTCAAACCAGTTCGAAATCAATTCAGTTGTTGGTTCAACCGATTTTTTACCTTAGTTCAACAAATCCGTACAAATTTGTGGGTCATTTGGTTTTTTTACCTCTCATTAGACCGATACCCCAATTGGTTTCCAATCTGATTAGTCGATCTGATCTGATTTAGTCAACATGGAATTTTAAAATTTTTGTTTATATTTGTAAAATCATTTTTTATTTTTTTAATTTTAAAGACTTTTTATTTTTGTTTTCATTTAAAAAAATATTTTTCTAATATTTAAAAATTATAATTTTTTAATTATAACCTTCTATTTAAAAAATAAATTTTTTTGCTTTTTTTATTTTTATATAATTTTAAAAGGTAATAACCAAATTAACCAAAAATATTGTAAATGTCAAGAACTAAAATTATTATTTTATAAGGTTGCATATCAGCGACATCTTAATCCTAGCAAACCAAGGGCCACGAAAAAGAATAGTGTCATTACATCTTTGTAGAGTCTCAGTAATTCAGCCATGGAGCCTATGAATGTCGAGGAGAAGCTGAGGCATCATCCCGACAATAGGAAATAAGAGGTGTTCATGGGGCGAGTCTGGTCAGGTACGGGTCAAGTTTAAGTATAATATTAATATATTTTATACTTACCAAAATCCGACCCGATTCAGAATATGAGCCTAAAATTTTGCCGTAGCCACCCATATTTGTAAAAGATTAATCCAAACTCATTTTAGGCCCGCCCATATTAATTTTAAATTTCTTTAAAAATATTATATTATTTTAATTTTATTCAATAAGTTTATATACTTTTTATTTATTGAAATTTTTTATAGCCATCTTAACATTATTTTAATGTTTGCATTAAAGTAGTTTTATATATTTAGTATAAATTTATTATGTGTTATAAATTATATAATATATAAAATTAACATATTATGAAATATTATAAATTTAAAATCGAGTCTAATTTGGCCAGACTCGAGCCTTAAATGTTCAAACTCAAGCCCGGTTCATATTTTAAACGAGTTTAAATTTTTTATCCAAGCCCATTTTTAAGCCTAATATTTTTGTCTAAATCCTTTCAAATTTCGAACAAACCTTCAAATCAGTAACTCAATTCAAGTTTAATGAAAACCCGTTAGAGATTAATTCTTATTTCCCAAGCAATATAGAAATAGGAAAAAATATGATAGCCAAATTGCCATGGAATTGCAAATATTTGTTTAAGTATGAATATAAGGAATCTGGCAAGTTCAATTTATAAAAGGTTAAAATACTTTGGAAATCCTTATATTATAGAGGTTAGATCAAATTAGTCTCTATATTATTAAATAGATCAAATTAATCCCTATACTATTTAAAAAATCAAATAAGCCTAAATTGTAACAAGGTTAACATTCATCGTATAAAAAGTCTTGAAATTTTTTTTTTAATTGCAATTCAATTCTAAACAAAAAGCTTTCATTTACAGAAGTAAAAAAACTTTAAATGATATTTTTAAAACAATTGGCCTTATTTGATTCTTTTTAAGCATAATGACTTTTTTGCCCTCCAACTTACAAAAAAAAGAGTTATTTTAGCCTTTTGTTTAATTTTTCACCTTTTTTTACCATTGAACTTGCATTTTTTTCTCAAATGACCCCAAAATTGATGGAAAAGTTAACATTGGTTAACTTTGCTAGCATGACATACACATGGATTGTCATGTGAATAACATGTCAACATTTAATTAATTTTTTAAAATTTAAAAATATTTAAAAATTTATATTTTTATATTTTTTAAAATTAATTAAATGTTGATGTGTCATCCGTGTGATAATCCACATGTATGCCACATTGAAAGAGTTAAAAAACATTAACATTTACATCTATTTTGGGATGATTTGACAAAAAAAAATTTTAAGAGTTAAGAAAGACTAAAAATTAAATTGAAAATTAAAATGATTTTTTCAATAAAATTGGAGGTTAAATAAATTATTTTATATATTTTTTTAATAAAACAAAGACTAAACTAAATTATCTAATAATGGAGGGAATAAATTAATTAGGTCGTACATTCACCGTCATAACTTTACCCTTGGACACCCATCATCTGCCTAACGGTCCACTGAATTCGACCACTATAAATAAATTGGATATAAATTGGAATTTAAAACATTCATTAAAAAAAAACCTTTAACTGTTATAAAATAAAATATAGAGAATAAAAAACAAAGAGAATGAGAGAGCAAAAAGAGAGTGTATTTTATTGATCAATAGGGTATTTACAAAACTTCTCCAAAGTCTCTATGAAGAGGTATAAGAAGTATAAATGAAGTAGAGATCTACTTCTAATAACTATTAGAATTTAAAGTACATCAAAACTTATCTTGATTTTGATGGATATCCATTTAATAAAATATTTATAATACCCCCCCTTTGATGTCCATTTGTACATAAGGTGTCTCGTTAAAACTCATGGGAAAAAAAATCCTAGTGAATGAAAAAGAGTACACATATCTATAATACGTATAATATGCTATGTCATTAAAAATCTTATTAGGAAAACCCAATGGGACAAAACCTCGATTAAGGAAAAAAGAGTACAACGGGTATTTACGACAAAACCTCGATTAAGGGAAAAAGAGTACAGCGCATATTTACTCCCTCTCATGAAAACATCACATACTTTCTCATATTCTATGTATTAAATCTTGAATACTAGTTTTTCAAATGACTATTTGAATGTATTTGCTAAGAATTTATATTGCCATTTTTTTGAAAGTCATGAGTGAGGGAAATTTTGGGGGAAATATATTTTGATCTCTTCAGGAGTTTCAACAATAATCATAGCAAACTTTAATCATGATTCTTCTATGAAAACACAAATAGGTATTTTAGATCATTTTATAATTCTCCTTCAACTACTATTTACCTCATATGTTCAAATCATTTCAATTCATATAAATGAACAATTTCCCGAGAATTTCAATATGCTTCTAGCATCCTAAATCCTTTAAGGATTTTAATATAAACTTTACCATATAGTGGTTCATAAAAGGATGTAACAACAACCATTAGACACAAGTTAAATCTTTTATGAACTATCAGTTTAATAATATATTGAAAGGTTATTGCATCCACCACAAAAGAATATTATATCTTTTCATAATTAATGCAATAACTTAGTGAAAAACTTCATATTTTTTCTGCTTTTGCAAAACTACTTCATTTGCACCCTCACTAACTTTATACTTTTAGATATTTGGACTACTGGTCCAAAAACTCCACGAATTTATTTGTACTTGAGTTGTGTTTTTCTATTTTGAACAATCTATTCCATAGATTTATTAAACATTCTCCTTTTATTTCATTATTTCAACAATAATATTCCATGCAAAATCATAGTCGACCACTTTTATTATGCGGTTCCACATTTTCTCGAATTGATATAACTTATCGAGATCTCTTATTTTTATTATTTTAATCTTCAGTTTCAGGTACCTGAATATCTTCTAGAGTTTTACTTATTAGTTATGTCTTGGGTCTCTTCTGGAGCATCTGCTTCTACTATATAATCATCTAGAAGAATTTTCATCTTTGGAACTAATCAATCTATTATTTATTCTAATTGATTGTCCTACTAGGGGACTTTGATTCAAATTAAAATATTAGATGTTATATAACACTTGATTATTCTCATTAAGTTTGTAAATACATCCGGCAATTAACTTGTAATGAGTTATCCTTGTTGAACATCTGATTCAAATTACTCTCCCCTTAACTCATTACAAGTTATTATTTCTCTCCCCCTAATGTCGAGAAAACTACCGAATCAAAATGGAAATCACAAATCATGTCATAATTAAATCTCCAATACATTCAAAACATCTAATAATACAAAGAGACTTGTAATTAATATATATTCTCAACTTTTTTTGATGATTCACTCATCTTTGTGCGTTGTGGTGGAGCAATTGGAACATATATACACATACAAAAAATTAAAGATGAGAAATATTTAGCTTTTAAGTAAAAACCAATTGTAATGGGAAGTATTTATAACTTCTTGGCTTGATGAGTACAACACGTAAATCAACATAATATCATGTTGAAATAGGAAGTTTAGTTCTCATAAGTAATGGTTTAGATATTAATCAGATGTGCTCAGTCAATAATTTCTCTAAACCATTATGCGCATAAATAACAAGTTTTTACAAAAGTTTTTCAAACTCAATCGATAAAATACAGAGATATAAACTCGTCTGTTTTAGTAAGATGAATTGTCTTAATTGCATAATCTGAAATTAATTATTTAAACAAGTAATATTGCAAACTACAGGTTGCAAGTTGATAACACATATGTGATTACTTTGTACATGCATCTTCTGGGAATCATATAATATCAAAATCATCCACATGATGGATGAATGAACCCATATTCATTTAAAAAAATGCAAGACATTAAATCTCAACTTTAGCCAGTGAGTTTCTAAGAATAAATTTTCATTGAGAACAAGCAACAAATGAGAATTCTTTAAATTAAAGAATTTTCTGGTTCTTTAATGAATGTCCATATGAATTCTCAATTAATTTTCGCATCATATATGATCTAGGATGGTCTAACTAGTCACGCCAAGTACTCAATGCATTTGTATCAACAAACTTTTAGTTTATTTTAACACACGTTTCAATTGTATTAAATTGTAACAAATTGATAATTTTACTATCATTTCTTTTACTTTGTATCCACATATAAGTACTATTGTAACATTTACTATTGGAAATGTCTAAATAAATGTGAAGTCTATGATGACTCTACGTTAATAAGTATAATTTTTAAATAATTATATGCAATATTCACTTTAGGGAATATGCCAAAATCTTCAAATGTAGGGCATTTGGTCTAGCAGTATGATTCTTGCTTCGGATGCGAGAAGTCCCGAGTTCGATTCAAAATACTTTTAAAACCCTTTTAACAAGAGTTTTGCATAATCAGTTAACTATCAAGAATAACTGCTCAGGTCATATATAGAAACAAGTCTATACTAAATATATCAATAAGCATCACATCTCAAACAAAAAAAATGACATAATGAAAAACTAGCAACTTTTTTCATAACCATCATCATAAACATGCATGAAATTTAATTCAAAATCCAACCATTCAAGCTCATAGAACTTTTCATTTGCAATTACTCATGTGATTTCTCTAAATAATTAACAAATGGAATAATATAAAACATATGAACTACTACCTTTAACAATTCTTTGAACTAAATCAAATCTGAATAACCATAAAATTCATTGGTTTGTTAACATAAATTTTCATACTAGATATGTTTTAATTAGATATATTATTTAACTATAAAACCTACTATAGCGACATAAATAAATCAATTAATATTCATTTTCATAAACAAATGAGATGCTTAAAACAATATGTAACACAGGTAATCAAAACTTAAAAAGAAGCCCATCTCAAACATTTAAACCATATATCAAGTCGATTTAATATTTAAAGACGTACCTTTGTTTTTTTTGTTCTACGTTGAGTCTTGAAAATAAGAAGTAAACAAATTAAACTTTAGTAGTAGACTTTGAATCCAATCAAAATCTATTAATAGCAAACTTTGAGATTGGATCTTATTTCTCAGGTGTACAATAGGTACATAGTCAATGGCACTTCATAAATAAATTGCCTCTCTTCTTAAAAAGTTCTTGAAAATTCTTGTACTTTTCTTGCTTTCTTCAATTTTTTGCTTCTAGTGGTGAGAAAATTCATTACGACCATCCCTTATGACTATTATTATAGACCAATTTACTACATCCATATCAAAGATTATATCTTTCGAATTTATTACATATTGTTACATTCTCTTCAAAGAATGGTTAGGTTTTGTGGTTAAAAACTTTTGTTCAATCATAAGTAAACTTTTTTTTATGATATTGCTACTGTAGGAGCACATTTGGATTATGAAAAGTTGAATAAGTTCTCTCTTACTAGGTTCTCATCAGTAATATTTTTCCACGTAATTTCAATTGAGAACTTATTCTGAATACTGTAGAGTTATACTCATAGTTTTCAAAAACTTGCAATTTCAGGTGTATCAAATCATAACAAGCTTTAAATAGATTTACCATATTCTATTGCTCATAAGTAGATATTTCACAGTAAAATATTTTTCTTTCAACCCCTTAATGGGGATGATGACAAAAGAAAATCACAAAGATAGTAACAGTCAATTCAATTTAATAACAAGAGTAATCAATAACTCAATCCTCCCATTTTTTCATCCTTTCAAAATAAATATTTATAGCAATAGTGATTCATATGAAATATAATCTTTTCTTCATTCACAATCTCAATATGATATCCATTATAATGAATATATTTTAAAACTAATGTATTAACCATCACAAATTTTGTGCTTTTTAGATATTGATATATTAGCTCTTTTAGAGTTTTCAACTAATTTTGTACTATCAAATATTGGAATAATATTTGTTTGTTTCAGTACCAAATAAGATAAATATTTTCTATTTGTAATGACAGGATTCATTACTATATTCTCATATCCTTCCTAAAAAAATATTAACAGAAATAAAATATTTAGGCATACGCCACATATGTGGCCAATAATATTTCATATCACATTGATAACATTGGTTATCTTTACCTTTTGAAGAGTTATATTGAAAACTCTCATTGTTCTCTTATTTATTACTATGTTCCCACATTTAGTGGTCCATGATTATATTTTTTATTTTCTTTATGTTTGCATTCACTTTGGGGAATGCAACAAATCTAGCAGGACAAGCTTCTAAACGCCTCTATTGATTCATTATTTTATAATCACCATCACAAAACATGGGTGGATTTCAAATCAAAATCTATCTATTCATGTTGTCATGATTAGTCTCCAATTATAATAAACATGATATAATAAATAAATCATAGTAAAATATACTTGAGATTCTTTAACATCATTGTTATCACCCTGAGTATTATCACAAGCACTATTACAAGTAAGAAAACAACTTTATTTTCGTAATAACATTTATAATCTAATAGTAAAAAAATCATTTAATAAACACAATCAAAATTTTTGTGTACAATGCTTGAAAGTTATCCGATACACATTGTACCAAATTTCAATACCACATAAATGTTATAAAATCTTATGATGCTCTAATCAAATATTTATAAATTCAATTTAAAAGATATAATACAATAATTTCAAGCATATTTAATAAAAATAATTTAATCATAAAAAATTTTAATTATCCAAATATCATACATGTTATAATTTAATAAAAGAATCTTAGTTTAAAAGAAACCTTAAAGTAATAATATTTTTCATAAAATAATTTTACCAAAAATCAATTAACAAAGGAGAAAAAACATACCACGTAAGGATTATATAAATTTCTTTGCGTAATGATTACTTGTAATGTGCAGGCTCAATTAAAGACTGAAATAATAGTAAATCTAGAAGAGAATTGACAATAGCTTGAGTAGCAAATTTGAGTGATCGGCTATTGCATTAGTTGTTGCTTGAAAAGGGTAAGGCTTGGTGAAGGGAAAAATTTTTGTGACTTATGGAGAAAAATAATTAAAAGAGAATCGTGCTGATAACGTGTTATAAAATAAAAGACAAAGAATAAAAAAAAAGAGAATGAGAGAGAAAAGAGAAAGCGTATTTTATTGATTAATGGGGATATTTACAAAACTTCTCCAAAGTCTCTATTTATAGACATAAGAAGTATAAATGAAGTAGACCATTAGAATTTAAAGGAAATCAAAACTTATCTTGATCTTAATAGACATCCACTTAATAAAATATTCATAACATTAACAAATTTATTTGATTAATTTCCCAATTGAATGGCTAACAAAAAGGAAAAGATTAATCTCACTACATTTTTCATATATGGTTCAACCTTTCAATAAATTTTAAATATAAATGAATTATGTAATGTTATATGATTTAAAATGAACTTTTTTGTATTTTTAATTTTTTATAAAATAATATCATTTAATTTATTAAAAAATATATAAATTTTGCACCATCAAATACTAAAACCAAAGTTATGTAGATATGTATAGTTTTTTTGACATAAGTTTTGTTTTTTCAAATCCCTAAATTCTTTTCTATATTAAAAACTAGTAAGGCTTCTCGCCAACATTTCAATTGGATTGATTATTTGTTTTAAAATATTCTAAAATAAAAAATTGAACATTAAAATATGCTCTAGGTCCAGATATGTTGGTGATGGGGATAAAAATAAATTTACGAGAAATTAATGAAGACTTCAAAAAGTGTATCAACGCCACTTTCTTTAAGGTTCTATTCACCCCACCTATATTATGGTGTGCAAAATAGTTCCTAACAAATTAACCTCGAGGATACAATGAAGCCTAATGATTGTTTATGTTTTGCACTCACGGAAACAGTTCACTGAGCATTAAGTGAAGCATAGCAAAAATATTAATTTTTAGAGAAAAATTCTACAATAATTCTTTATAAAACAATCTAGAAATATAAAAGATGGTGAGAGAATAGAAAGAAACTTTATTTTTACTTTTTTTACTGTGTCATACAAATGAAATTTATCTCCTATTTATATGAGGTTTCATGTGTCTTCATAGAAAGAAAATTTGTTTCTACATTTTTGGGTGTGTCACACAAACTTACCTAACCAAGAACAACAACAAATACAACACTAAAGACTATTATGCAAGTTTTCCTTCTTCACGTTTATCTTTTGATTATTTTAATTCTTAATCTATATAATAATCCATTTCAAAAATTCAAATCCAAAAACTAAAACCCCCTTATTTTATGCATATGACAACTTAATTCCATTTTTCATAATTGAAACAACTACAATTCTCACATTTAAGCTTCATTTTTCAATCCATTTTTCAATTATACCCTTATACAACCCTCCAAATTCAATAATTACAAAAATTTCAAGTCAAGTTCAATGAATTCATTTTAGTCCCTAAACTCAAAACTAACGAATATCACTTTACAAATGAACCCTATTTCATAACTAAGCTTCAATTTCTACCTTTTAACATCCAAAAAGCTTCAAACACAATAATGACAACTTTTAAAATCTTTAACAGTTTTATGATTTAATACCCGGGCTAGCTAGATTAAGTTACAATGGTTTCAAGAACATAAAATTTACAAAAACTGGGCTTGAATGAGACTTACATGCAAGGGCCGGTTGTTGAGTTTCAAAAATGGCTTCCTATGGCTATTTTTTGTTATTGTTGAAGAAACGGGTAGAAAACAAAGAAGAAAGATGATGCCACTTCCTTTTTATATTTTATTACATTTTAGCTTTATTTTAACATTATAAATTAACATATAATTTTTTTATTTTTAAGCATTAACCGACCCACCAATATAAAAGTGGCTAATTGCCACATAAAGCCTCAAACATTCACCTTTTAAACATTTTCAACAAATAAAAATCAATAGCGATCAACTTTAATTAACCATTGAATCAATCAAATTACCCGACCAAAATTTAATATATCGCTATAGTAGACTCATAAATGTTAATAAATAATATTTACTGACTCGATCGTTGGAAAACGGGTTCCAGAACCACTGGTTCTAGTATAGCTGGAAAACAGGCTATTACACCGTGTTGATACATAGTATCAACGGTAAGGTTGAAGAATGAAGGGAAGAGTCCTTTTTTCTCCCGCAGTCTAAAGCCCCCCTAACTCATTAATATGGATTCCTTTTTTAGTACTTGGATCATGGGCATTTGGGTTAGGTCCCAGGTTAGATTATTATTTTTATAATTATATATAACAATTTGTCCCTTACCTTGTCAAAGAAAAGTTATAAAGTGACTCTTTTGAGATAATCTCACACGTGTGAAACGTGTAATTTGGGGCGTACTATATAAGCTATAACTTAAAACTTTACTGAGCAAATTTTATTATCCAATAGTGTAGTACACGATTTAATACTGTATTCAAAATAACGAGAATTGCATTTACTGTAAATAAATATTTGATCCCTTTCTTGTCAAAGATATTAGCGAGCTTTAAAAATGACAGTCATGATCATGAATCAACGAGCTGTTAGAAAATCGAGGGTTGTAATCTTAAATCAACGGACCATAATAATATTAGCTGTGAGCATAGGTCAGCGAATTGTTCAGAGTTGCGATCTTAAATTAACTAACTCAAATAAACTTAGTTTGCAATCTTAAATTAACCAACCTTAACAATATCAGCTATAAACATAGGTTAGCAAGTTGTTCAGAGTTGCGATCTTAAATCAGCTAACTCAAATAAACTTAGGTTGCAGTCTTAAATCAGCTAACTTAATTAAACTTAGGTTGCGATTGTTGCGTGTAAATAACTAATGCAATTGTACAGGTGTACACGTAATTCAAGTAATAAAGTGATACATCAGTATCGTCTCTACAAGGATCGAAAATTGGTCAGAAATTGAGTAAGTTATTATAATCCTATTTAGTATACTAAATAACAAGAAATATTTTCAAGTTGAATAGGATGTTTGTACAATGAATTAATGAAATCAAATGCTAACAACAAAGAATTGATATGACAAATAAAATGTAGTGGCAAATTATAGAGAAAAGCAAGAGTAATTCTGTTGTTGAATGAATAGTGCTGGAATTATTCATATCAAAGCAATGTCATACCACTGTAACCTGCCTCTTCCGATAGCTAGATCTTAAGCTAAAAATCTGAGTTACTGTATGTCTATAGAACTCCGGTTTAATAACTACAATAAACGTTCTTCTTTGTACAACTTGCAACATCTATGTCTAGAGTGCTACGAATATTCTGTCGAATATTTGCTTGCATCAAATGATTCAAGATCCAATATATTTAACCTTTTCAAAATATAAAATACATCAAAGAACACAATACACAATCAACTATGTCTAAAGCTTGCATGTATGTATTTAGAAAAAGCAAAAATTGAATGAAACAGTGGCATAAACAATCTCAATTCATGAACATTAAAAATGATAAAACATTCAACTAAATAACTCCAACCCATAAAAGATTTAGTTCATAGGTGGAAAAGTTAACACCAAATTAAAATCATTCATCAACATTTAAACAAGTTTGAATTACAGAAATCAGGAAAACAAAGGCAAAAATTGCAAGATTTCTCGCCATACTTCAGCTTCTCTTTTATCTTCCAATTGTATGTGAACCCAGGTTAGATGCCTCTTCCCCTTCTTCATGTATGTATTCTGCTCTCTGTAGCTAGTACCCTTTCTTTCTCTAGAATTCTCCTATGGAGTTCTTCTCTGCACAGAGGGAGGATTGTTGTCACTAGTCTCCTTCTCACACTAATTTCTCATTTCTTTTTTCTTCTTCTCTTTCCTTCTTTCATTAGGTAGATCCATCCCACCTCAGCACAATTTTTTCATTCCTCTTTTCAGGTTGGTTTTTCTGGTACACGCACAGCTGGCTGAGAATGATGTGGATAAAGTCATGAGTCATATTCCCAGAATTACTATGGCAATTCTATTGGCAATCAATCTCACCATTTGCCGCGATAATGCTTTATTTCCTTTATTTTCCCTCTTCATCTTCTTCCTTTTCCTACACCTGTGTTCATACAAAACCACACCTTTCCTCCCCAAGTGATAAATGTAACAAATAATGCCTATTATATAGCAATCCAAGCTTTGTTATGCAATGTTCTAAAAATATCCTAAAACTGTAAATGTATTCACTTAATTACAAACAATTAATTCCATTTAGAGCCCTTAAATATAACTCTTTTCAAGAGTTCTCACACCCCAAACCTGAATTATTACTTGTCCTCAAGAAAATGATGTTTGAATATGCATGAATGCATGGAATTGCAAAAATAACCAGTCACCAATTGTACTACCAAATCATAATAAGCATACGGTGTACCTCTATTCTCAACAAGCTTCTACTGAAATAAAGTAAAATTGCTTACATTTGTTGTAAACCTGTTTAGCAAATGCAGTGCAAAAAATGGTTCCTAAAGGTAAAATTTTCTAAATATTTCAGCAATTAAAACTATAGTAGATTTCTCTGAATATACTTAGGTTATCTCTCTCCTAATCTCAAATTTTTTGGACACTTATTCAATTTTCTACACAAAATTTTCCTAGGTAATTCATATTGTCATATGATTGTATACTTGACAACCTTAATGGAGCATGTTGACACCATTTTTTGATAAAATAGGGTCGACTGGGATTTTGAAAACAAAAACGAACATGGAAGTCGCCAGCAATCTTTTCTGATGAGGTGTGATCATGTCACCTCGAAAAATAGTTATTTTTAATAAATAGTTTAGATTTATTAAAACAATGCTTTTGGTCTGTGAAAATTCAAAAAAACAGGTTCGGGAGTCGGTTACGTACGAGGAAGGATTAGCACGCTCGTAACGCCCAAAAGTTGGTACCTAGTTGATTAATTAGTGTCATAGTGTCAAAGATTGAAATCTTTGAAGAGTTTTTAAAAATACGATCCTTAAAAAAAACTTGTATAAATCAAATTATATATTAAGACCCTCTCATTTTGGAGAGAGAAAATGTCACACCCAATATGTTAGGGCATGATATTTCACCTCCTCAAAAATAAAATTGTCCAAAAAACTCATGCAATAAAATTTAAAAGGAAATTCAATTGTTTAAGACAGATGAAGAAATCATAGCCCAATACGTTAGGGCACAATTTCTCAAAATTCTAAACATTGAATATTACCTTTATTATTTTTTAGAAAAATCCTCATCTCGAGAAAGCAACGTGTCATATCCAATGCATTAGGACACAACGTATTAAATTCCCGATAATGAGCTTTTTATTTATGTTTTTTTATTAAAGAGCATTCTCGATTATTTAGATTCAACGAAGAAAATTGGAACTCAATGCGTTAAGGCTCAATCCTCTCGAAGATCCCAAATATCAAGTATTGCCTTTATTTAGAAAAATTTTCCTTTTCAATTTGGATAAAAATTATATATAACGAAATACGTATTATGATAATGCAAGTAAAAATAATACGAGCAGACAAAAAATATAAATAAATAAGATGACAAATATATAATAAAAAAATTAATCATGTATACACAATAGCAAGTAATAAACAGATAAAAACTAAAGCATAAAAAATAATAATAACGGACATGTAAACAAATAAATAAATGAACGAAATGATCAAAAATTATGAAAGTATAAAAGATATATATATATGTATAAAATTATGAAAATATAAAAAACATATGTATGTACACATATTTTAAAGTTATTTTACCTGAAATTATGTGTAAGTATGTATGTACATATAAATATATATATATACTTATAAAAATTTAGAAAATATGTATATAGATATGAATATATGTATATATATAAATTATAAAATATATATAAATATCAATAAATATATATATAAATCAAAGATATGTATGTATATATGTATATATATAGCAAAATTTGAAGTAAAAATATAAATAAGGATAATAAAAATATTATTAATGTTACTAATAGAATAACATTATATATATGCGTATATATATAAGTAATAATAATAATAATAATAATAATATAAGGCAAATATATTTAAAATTTTCATAAATAAGTATAAATGGAAATATAACAATAACAACAACAACAACAACAACAACAACAATAATATATTAGTTTTAATAATATATGATAATAAAAATAATAGCACATATTAAAATAACGTATACATATATATAAAGATAAACGAAAATATAAATAAAACAAAAAATTAATAAAAAATAAAAAATGTGAAAGGGATTTAATCAAAATCAGAACTAAATTTAAGGGTGAGAAAATGAAACTAAATATTGTTTGGGGATCAAATTAGGAAACACACAGAAAAGGAAGGATCAAAATAGTAAATATCCCAGTCCATTCTATATATAGCGTTTCAGTAAGGACCGAATTGAAAACACAAAGAAAAATAGGGTGAAATTGCAAAAGTGAAAGATATTCAATTGAAAACGCAAAGAAAAGCGGAAGGACTAGGGTAGCAATTATACCCTAGTCACAAAACACGCGGATCCTCCTAGTAAATGGGTCGGGTCGCGTAGGGTCGCGCAGAACGGCGCCGTTTTAGCGCTAAAAACCCCTGAACGAAACGGTGCCGTTTTGTAATAGTATAAAACTAAAAATGTTTTAAAGAATCCTCATTTCTCCTTTTATTTCAAAAAAAAAAAAACAGAGAAAGAGAGATTTTCTCTCAGCCTTCCCCCAAAATTCGGCTTAGGTTTCCGGCCATGGGCTACCGTGGCGCCGTCGTGGCCGGTGGCCGGTGTTGCACAAAAGGGTGTTTCAGCCCTCGTTTTACGACGCGTTCAAAGGCCAAGCCCTTTCAACCCTAGACGCGAAAGAAAAAGGAAAAGAAAAAGCTTTAGCCCTCTCTTGAGCTCGAATCCGACGACGGCGAAAGGGCCACCGACGGCGATGTTGCGGGGTGATTCAGGTACCTTTTATTTTTCTTATCCTTTTTAATTCATTTTCGTTTATAGATGTAGAGAAGAAAAATAGAAAAATAAAAAAAAAGATCTGAAATAGAAGAATAAAAATCACCTTAAATGTTTTTTTTTACTTTTATTTTTCTAAAATGTTCGTCCCCCCCAAAAAAGAAGAAGGGAAACTACATTTTCATTCGGCCTTTATAGCCTGACTTTACATATTATTTTATATATTTCTACTGTTTGCTATTGCGTATTTGTTTCTCACTTTGCAGGTCTATCAGCGGGTGGCAGAGAGTAGGTGGGGGCGGTGCAAGTGACGCAGCAGAGGCGGTGATAGGACTGGCGGCACACCTGTAGAACCCTAGTTTTTTTCATGGGTTTGGGCACGTTTTTATGTTTGGGCCACTGGTTTATTTATTGGGCCCGGGAAAATGGGCTTGTACTGCTGCCCCTCTTTGCTCATTGTCGTGTAACGATAACAGAGCAAAGACCAAGAAAGACCAGTTTTGCCCAGTCTCGCCGATTCTTGACTTCATTTGACGCTTCTCTTCTTCAAGTAGCCTCATTTTGTCCACTATGTCTTGTTGCTTCAATCTGCTCTACTGCAAATATCTATGAGATAAGACTTGTAGCTTCAATCTTCTTTGCAGTAACTTTAAAGGGATAAGGTTCGTGGTTTTAGTCTGTTCCACTGCAACTTCAGGGAGATAAGACTTGTTGTGATAGATTTAATCCGACCTACTGCAACTTTAGAGGTATAGGATTTGTGGTTTTAATCCGTTCCACTATAACTTCAGGGAAATAAGACTTGCTATATTTAGTCTACTCTACTGCAACCTCAACGAGATAGGACTTGTGGCTTCAATAAAGTCTGATGGGATCTGTTCTACTGCAACTTCAGAGAGATAAGATCCATCCTTTTGACCCATTCCACTGCAACTTCAGGGAGATGGACTCATATCTTCAACTTGCCCCATTGCAACTTCAGGGGGATAAGACTTGTAATTTTAACCTGCCCCGCTGCAATTTCAGGGGGGCAAGGTTTGTTATTTCAACCTGCTCTACTGCAACTTCAGAGAGATAAGATCTGTAACTTATAGCTTTAATTTGTTCCACCGCAACTTCAGGGAAATAAGATTCGCTATCTTCAGTCTGCTCCACTACAACTTCAGGGAGATAAGACTCATCGTGATCTGCTCTACTGTAACTTTAGAGAGATAAGATCTACTAACTTCAGTGCATTCTACTGCAACCTCAGTGAGATAAGACTTGTAGCTTCAATAAAGTCTGATGCGATCTGCTCGACTATAACTTTGGAGAGATAAGATCCATCTTTTTAATCCGCTTCAACGCAACTTCAGGAAGATAGGACTAGTAACTTCAATCTGCTCCACTACAACTTCAGGGAGATAAGGTTTGATATGATCTGCTTTCTACAATCTAATCCACTACAACTTTAGGGAGATAAGACTTGTTATGGTGTGATACGCTCTACTGCAACTTCAGAAAGATAAGATCTGTTATCTTTAGTATGCTACACTACAACATTAAGAAAATAAATTCTGATGCGATCTGCTCTACTGCGACTTCAGAGAGATAAGATCCATCATTTTAATCCGCTCCACTGTAACTTCAGGGAGATAAGATTTGCTATCTTTAGCCTGCCCCACTGCAACTTCAGGAGGATGAAATTTGTTTTCGATCTGCTTCACTGCCAGTACAAGAAGACAAGATCTACAATCTTCAACCTACTCCACTACTACTCAGAGAGATAAGACTAGTTTTTAATCTGCTTCACTGCTAGTACAGGAAGAAAAGATCTGTAATCTTTAACCTACTCCACTGCTGCTTAGGGAGATAGGATTAGTGGCTTAAATCTGCTTCCTACTATCTCAAGAAGATAAGATTTGCCATCTTCGATCTGCTCCACTACTGCTTAGGGAGATAAGATCTACCATCTTCGATCTACTCCACTACTGCTTAGGGAGATAAGATCTACCATCTTCAACCTACTCCACTGCTGCTCAGAGAGATAGGACTGGTGGCTTAAATCTGCTTCCTACTATCTCGGGAAGATAAGATTTGCCGTCTTCGGTCTGCTCCACTATTGCTTAGGGAGATAAGATCTACAATCTTTGATGTACTCCACTGCCGGTACAGGAAGACAAGATCTATTGCTTCTAGTCTACTCTACTGCAAACTCAGGAAGGTCAGGCTTGTGTCTTCGATCTGCTTCATTACCGGTACAGGAAGACAAGATCTGCTGCTTTTAGTCTGCTCCGTTACAAACTCAAGGAAGCAAGGCTAGTGTTTTTGATCTGCTTCATTGCCAGTACAAGAAGACAAGATCTATTGTTTTTAGTCTGCTCCGCTACAAACTCAGGGAGGTCAGGCTTGTGTCTTCGATCTGCTTCACTGCCAGTACAGGAAGACAAAATCTGTTGCTTCTAGTCTGCTTCTCTGTAATTTCTGGGAGATAGGACTTGATATGAAGACTTCAATCCATCCCACTACAACTTCAGGGGTATGGGTAACTTCATTGATCTGTTCTCTAGGGAACATGACCTGTAAAGTCCATTTTATGAACCTATTTTTGCCTAGTGATTAGGATGTTATGATCAGAACGAATCAAATGCTATTAACTAGGTGTGTGTGAATTATATTTGCATGAATGCAGAATGTCATGAGAATAATCCCTTTTTAATATTAGGGTTGTCATTGCTCGTTGTTCAATAAGGTTTTATTACCAACACGTCAGAATGCTATCTTGCTCGGCTGGTAACACTCATCTCTTACTTAGCTGGATTGCCCCTACTGTAATCTTCAAAGTTCAATCCGTTGTAATCTTTAAGGTTAAGTCCAAGGTAATTTTTTGACATAAAATTCGAGCCATCTTCCTCCCACTGAGTATAAGATCTGACTCTTTCTCAATCCTCTCCCACTGTAATTTAGGGATACAGGATCTGAATCTCTTTGTCTCCTACACCATTCCCAAGGTGTCATACCAAATATTTATGCACAATTGTAGAACTTTCTCTTCCAAGAAACCTCTTTTTATCACTCGGTGATTATTGCTCATTTGTTCATTGAAGCTTTGTCACCAACACGACATTTTTTCGTTTTGTTCAATCCATGCTTGGACAACAAAATCCGAAAGGATAGTCTTAATTTAGAATTTTTCTTCTTAGACATTTCACCCTTTAAACTTGGTGTGCTCTAAATAATAGTCCTGTTTCAGGTTCCTGTATTATTTAGAAACTTTTAGAGTAATATGTAAAGGCCATAGCTTCCATTGATTCTGTGTAAGGGAAAATCTTATTCTCCCGTCTTTAACAAATCAGGAGATAAGCTACAGTCTCAGTTATCTCCAAAATCCTGAGGTTTAATCTAGACACATATCATTGATATCTGAAGACCTGTTATAGGGACGAAAGTAGATCCGGAGAATAAAATAATCTAAGAATATTTATCTGTATAGTATGATTATGAATGGAATGGAAACAATAAAAGAATATTTGCTCAAAGTAAGAAACAAAGATGCATTTTATTGAAATAAAGATATTGAACATAAGCCTATCTCACAAAAGGATTCTTGTTGCCCCTAGGCTTAGAGCAATAAGCATGTTTTGGACATTAATCCGAATTAGGTCTAAAAAGTACAGGGATCTCTTCCACAGTCCCATTGTTCAAAATACTTCCAAGTGTGTAAGGGCAAATGCCTGATAAATTCTTTTCCTCGGCTCCTTCTTTAGATGCACCATTAACGTTCAAATTCCCTAACATTTTTTCTAGGCCTTTGACTTTTCAAAGAATTCCAACTCCTTATTATCCATTAGGCTTTGCACCAAAGTTTTGAATTCAGCGCACTCTTGGATTTCATGTCCTTCTGCGTGGAACTCACAGTAGCTCCTCATCCTTTTTGGTTTCTTCTCTAAATTCTGAATGATTAATCCCATGTCTATCATTTGTTTCAAAACCCATTTCAGTGGGTTTTTTACTTTTGCAACATTGGTTTTGGTTCTTTTTCCTCCATTCTCAACTATCACGTTTACTCCTGGGTCTGGATGACTGGGCAACGGATTTCCTGCCACATTAGGTCCTGATTGATCGTCAAACTTTATGATACCCATCTTGATGAACCTTTCAACTAACTTTTTAAATGTAGTACAGTTTTCAATTGAGTGCCCTGTTATTCCCGTGTAATATTCACATTGGGCATTCACATTATACCATTTCGGGAACGAAGGTTGCATGGGTTCTGAGTAGAACGGAGCTACTACATGCGCATCAAACAGATTCTGATATAACTCTTTATACTTCACCGGGATGGGTGCGAACTGGAGCTTTTCTGTGTTTGGCCTGGAGTTGGATTCTTGCATTGAGGTACTTTGATAGCCAGTGGTTACGACCCTCGACTGGCCTACAGTGATTGATTTGGAGTACCCTTTACTATGCATGCTCAGGTTATTCACTTAATTTTCGTTGATCTTTAAGGTTGATCTTTTGATGCTTTCCCCTATATCTATCCTCTCACTTCTTATTGCATTTTCAATCATCTCGCCAGATATTACTATATCTGAGAAGCTCACGGTAGCGCTTCCCAACATATGGTTAATGAATGGGGCTTTCAGAATGTTGATGAAAAGCATCATGGTTTCTTTCTCCAAAAGAGGTGGCTGGACTTGTGTCGCTACTTCCCTCCATCTTTGGGCGTATTGCCTGAAGCTCTCACTTTGCTTCTTTTCCATATTTTGCAGTGTAATTCTATCAGGTGTCATGTTTGTCACGTGACCATATTGTTTCATGAAAGCCTGTGCCAAGTCCTTTCATGAGTGGATATTGGCACGGCTCAACTAGTTGTACCATTTGGCAGCCGACTTGATCAGACTATCTTGGAAGCAATGAATTAACAGTTGATCGTGATCAATGTATCCTGTCATTCTTCGACAGAACATCGTGATGTGAGCTTCAGGACAACTAGTCCCATTATATTTTTTGAATTTTGGAGCCTTGAACTTTGGCGGGAGTACTAGATCTGGGACCAAACTTAGATCCTTGGCGTTAACCCCGCAATGGTAAGCAGCATTCTGCATTGCTTTGAGTTTTCCTTCCAACCACCTATACCAATCTTCGAGTTTCTTTGATAGTTCTACCCTTGCTTCTAACATTTCATCTAAATCAGGAACTACAAGATTGGTTAGATCGTTCATTGGATTGGAACCTGAGCCTGTCGGGTAGTTCATTGGCACCGAGGTACCTGTCTGATATTGTTGGGGTCTGTTAGTAGTGGGCGCCCCTTGTAGATGCGCGTCGGGTTGAGCTTGGACGCCTATTGGGGTGAAACCTGGGGGATAGGTAGGGTATTCATATTCAACCCCAGAATTGACTACATGGTTTTTCTTTTTATCTCTAGCCAATAGCTGTGCTAACTGGCTTATTAAGCTCCTTTAGGATTCTTACATGTTTTGTTGGGTCTTTTCTAGTTGTTCTTGCATCTGAGCTTGCATCTGTTCTTGCAATTTCTCTAATTTCTCTAGTCTCTGATCCATTTCTTTGGTTTTGTAGCGAGTACCGTAATGATATCTAGTTGGTAGATTTTTATTGGTTTCCAGGGTAACTGAAATAATTTTACCGAATTAGGGTCCTTTTGTGAAAATCTAATGCATATGATGCAATGTAATGCAAATGAATGAATGCAAAAAGAAAAATAGGTATTGATTCTAAACCCCAATTACATTAGAACAACTTTTCTAGAAGACAAATTTCTTTACATAAAACATATTACATATGCGGCTTTGCCATCATATTCCAGGTGAAGACATTGATCTCCTTCTTCATATACGAATGCTAGGATCAAATCTTGTAAATTTTCCAAAATCTGTCTCTACATCTCCTCTTTGTTTGATCTGAGCCACGACCCATTGTTCCCCGTGATGCTCTTTAGTTTCGTGACATCTCTCAAATAATCTTTGTCGGTTTGAATCCTCAGGCAGCGAAGCATAGTCGTATATTCCTCCAAAAACTTCTAGCCTTCCCTCGTTGTGTTTGATCAGTCCATATTCAGGTAGTCCCATTATATTCCATTTTATCAAGAAATTCATTTTCCATGACAAGTTTTCCAATTTAGCAATCAAATTTGAATCAACACCTCTTTTCTTTGATGAAAATGCAAAACAATCATAAAAAAACAAAACAAAACGGGTTAGTATAAAACAAAAGTAAGCAAGAAAGAATAGAACACCTATTTGGGTGACCACTAATGGTTCAGAGTGGTTCTATCTAGTGTAGGCTCTTAGGTCTCACTACATGCGGTTCAGCTCTAAACTAAAGGGTACCTGAACCAGCAGATTCCTCGATCCTCACCCATTATAGGTTCATATGGACCAAGTTTAGTTCAGGGGAATACATTTCCCTATGGTTGCACGGAGATGAAAATCTCACGAAGACATAGGTATGAATGTATCTCGAAAGTGATCCACTATCCTGCACGGAGGCGAAAACCTCATGAAGGACTAGTTTCTCACTCCCACTTAAAAGGGTATAATGAAGCGGTTATGTAGTGCAATATGCAGAAACATATCAAAAATTCAAACCAATAGAGTAATTAAAAATCGAAATAATGATAATCGTAACAAAAATGAACAAAACACCACAAAATGATCGTAAATTTAAACCAAGTTTTCAGGTGACCTCTAGGCATTCGATGTGATTCTACTTAGGGTAGGCTCCTAAGGTTCATTATATGCGGTTCAGTTCTAAAGTAAGGTACCTGAACCGGTAGATTCCTTGATCCTCACTCATTATAGGCTCATATGAATTGAGTTCAGTTCAGGGGAACACATTTCCCTATGGCCATGCGGAGATGAAAATCTCACGAAGACATAGGTACAGATGTATCCCGAAAGCGATTCACTATCCCGTGCGGAGGTGAAAAGCTCATAAAGGCGTAGTTTCTCACTCCCACTTAGAAGGGTATGACCGAACGATCATGTAGATGCAATATGCAAAAACTATATCGAGACTTAAATAAATAAAGCAAATATAACAACGATGCAGACTATGTGCAATAAAAGGATCGTGAATTTGAACCAAATTATCCATTTTCGACAAAAAGACAAGAAATAATCAACTTGTGACTTGACTCTCTTATTTTGGGTCCCCAGTGGAGTCGCCAAGCTGTTGACACCATTTTTTTGATAAAATGAGGTCGACTGGGATTTTGAAAACAAAAACGAACATGGAAGTTGCCACCAATCTTTTTTGATGAGGTGTGATTAGGTCACCTCGAAAAATAGTTATTTTTAATAAATATTTTAGATTTATTAAAACAATGCTTTTGGTCTGCGAAATTCAAAAAAATAGGTTCGGGAGTTGGTTACGTACGAGGAGGATTAGCACCCTCGTAACGCCCAAAAGTTGGTACCTAGTTGATTAATTAGTGTCTTAGTGTCGAAGATTGAAATCTTTGAAGAGTTTTTAAAAATACGATCCTTAAAAAAAACTTGTATAAATCAAATTATATATTAAAACCCTCTCATTTTGGAGAGAGAAAATGTCACACCCAATAAGTTAGGGCATGATAGTTCACCTCTTCAAAAATAAAATTGTCCAAAAAACTCATGTAATAAAATTTAAAAGGAAATTCAATTGTTTAAGACAGATGAAGAAATCATAGCCCAATACGTTAGGGCACAATTTCTCAAAATTCTAAACATTGAATATTGCCTTTATTATTTTTTAGAAAAATCCTCATCTCGAGAAAGCAACGTGTCATATCCAATGCATTAGGACACAACGTATTAAATTCCCGATAATGAGCTTTTTATTTATGTTTTTTTTATTAAAGAGCATTCTCGATTATTTAGATTCAACGAAGAAAATTGGAACCCAATGCGTTAAGGCTCAATCCTCTCGAAGATCCCAAATATCGAGTATTGCCTTTATTTAGAAAAATTTTCCTTTTGAATTTGGATAAAAATTATATATAACGAAATACATATTATGATAATGCAAGTAAAAATAATACGAGCAAACAAAAAAGATAATAAATAAGATGACAGATATATAATAAAAAAATCAATCATGTATACACAATATCAAGTAATAAACAGATAAAAACAAAAGCATAAAAAATAATAATAACGGAAATGTAAATAAATAAATAAATGAACGAAATGATCAAAAATTATGAAAGTAAAAAAGATATATATATGTATAAAATTATGAAAATATAAAAAACATATGTATGTACACATATTTTAAAGTTATTTTACGTGAAAATATGTGTAAGTATGTATGTATATATATACTTATAAAAATTTAGAAAATATGTATATAGATATGAATATATGTATATATATAAATTATAAAATATATATAAATATCAATAAGTATATATATAAATCAAAGATATGTATGTATATATGTAAATATATATAGCAAAATTTGAAGTAAAAATATAAATAAGGATAATAAAAATATTATTAATGTTACTAATAGAATAACATTATATATATGCATATATATAAGTAATTATAATAATAATAATAATAATAATAATAATAATAATAATAATAATAATAATAATAATAATAATATAAGACTAGTATATTTAAAATTTTCATAAATAAGTATAAATGGAAATATAACAATAACAACAATAATATTGATAATAATACTACTACTACTAATAATATATTAGTTTTAATAATAATATATGATAATAAAAATAATAGCACATATTAAAATAACGTATACATATATATAAAGATAAATGAAAATATAAATAAAACAAAAAATTAATAAAAATAAAAAAATGCGAAAGGGATTCAATCAAAATCAGAACTAAATTTAAGGGTGAGAAAACGAAACTAAATATTGTTTGGGGATCAAATCAGGAAACACACAGAAAAGAAAGGATCAAAATAGTAAATATCCCAATCCATTCTATACGTAGCATTTCAGTAAGGACCGAATTGAAAACACAAAGAAAAACAGGGTGAAATTGCAAAAATGAAAGATATTCAATTGAAATCGCAAAGAAAAGCAGAAGGACTAGGGTAGCAATTATACCCTAGTCACAAAACACGCGGATCCTCCTGGTAAATGGATCGGGTCGCGCAAAATAGCACCGTTTTAGCGCTAAAACCCCCTGAATGAAACGGTGCCATTTTGTAATAGTATAAAACTAAAAATGTTTTAAAGAATCGTCATTTCTCCTTTAATTTCAAAAAAAAAAAAACAAACAGAGTGAGAGATTATCTCTCAGCCTTCCCCCAAAATTTAGCTTAGGTTTTTGGCCATGGGCCGCCGTGGCCGGTGGCCGGAGTTGCACAAGAGGGTGTTTCAACCCTCGTTTTACGGCGCGTTCAAAGGCCAAGCCCTTTCAACCCTAGTCGCCAAAAGAAAAACGAAAAGAAAAAAGCTTTAGCCCTCTTTTGAGCCCGAATCTGACGACGGCAAAAGGGCCACCGACGGCGATGCTGCAGGGCGATTCAGGTACCTTTTCTTTTTCTTATCCTTTTTAATTTGTTTTCGTTTATAGATGTAGAGAATAAAAATAGAAAAAAAAACAGATCTGAAACAGAAGAATAAAAATCACCTTAAATTTTTTTCTTTTGCTTTTTATTTTCTAAAATGTTCATCCCCCCAAAAAAAAGAAGAAGGAAAACTACATTTTCATCCGGCCTTTATAGCCTAATTTTACATATTATTAGGTGGGGGCGGTGCAAGTGGCGCAGTAGAGGCGGTGATGGGACTGGCAGCGCACCTGCAGCAAAGACTAGGGTTCTGAAACCCTAGTTTTTTTCATCGAGTTTGGGCCACATTTCTATGTTTGGGCCATTGGTTTATTTATTAGGCCCAGGCAAATGGGCTTGTACTGAGCATACACTAGACTGTCATGTATTATATCATGTCACAATTTGAATATAAATCACTCATGAAACAAAATCTTTTAACTAAAAAGATGGATAGAGCAAACAACTACCTTCTTAGCAATCTAGCCTCAAGATTCAATAGAGTGCCCATAAAATATGTACATTTGTTTTAGATAAATACTCATATCTGAACTCATTTTTTCTGGTCAACAATATAATGGAGCAAACAAAATATTACTAACCTACTCAACAGGTTCAAACATTATAGTATTCATATTATTTTACCATGACATAAATTATACCCTATTACTATACTAAAATTAAGTAAAGAAGTCCTAAATTTATTCAAAGAATGCTACTATAGCCTAATTGCATTTATATTTCAATTATTATACTTTTAGAAATTCATTTCAACAACTGCCCTAGGTTAAACATGCCTAAACAACTATCACCATATTTTCTAATTTTACAATGAGGAGTTATTATCCTCATTGAACATCATTGATCACCATATACTCACATAATCAAGTAGTTGAATGAAAATTGAATGTTATGGAAAAAATGATTGTATGAACAATTAACAATGCAGTATCTATGCACAACACACCTCCAAACCTAAAGGATGCATTGTCCTCAATGCATAAACATGACAAAGTAAAGTGAATAAAAGCTACATGAATGCATGAAACAGATAAAAACCAAAATGAATGATCAAGAAAATATAAAAAATTTAAAGCTTGAAGGGGAAGAAAATTACTTCACTTGGGTTGTATAGATTTCCTTACAGCTCTCTTGTAACGTTGCGGCTTGTCCTAGTCATCACTATCAGCGTGAAAGGTTTTACCAGCAGCCTTCTTAAATCTTTTTCTCTTAAGCTGGTTGATGGGCACTTCTTCGTCATCATCCTCGGTATTAAAATTTATGGTTTCATCAACCAGTTGATGAACTGCACATTCCCTGGCAGTCATAGAGGCCTTGGATTGTGGTACAGGTGCAGTAGTCTAAGTGGTATCCCTTCCACCATCATCATCAGATTCAATGTGGATAGATTATGTCCTGACTTCATCTTTTTATGGGTCTTAGTTGTGCGTGGGGGCAATAGTAGGTTTTTTATCTTCTGCTTTAGGATTCAATAATAGTTCCTTAGAAAAAAAGGAAATGGTGGCATTGGGCGCTAGAAATTCTTTTGCAGGGATTTACGAATAACAATATCACGTTAGCAGATATATCCCTAAAAGATGGCAATTTCCTCTTGAGCTTTGCCAAAGTTAGTGACAAGCATTTTCTAAAATACATATAAACGAACATATGTATAATCATTATATGATTATAATCAAGTTACATACATAATCATTAATTGCATATACAAATTCCGAATATACTTATCATTTGCATTTCATCGAATGCATATCTATGATCTTTCAAATACATATGTCAAAAGCTTATATTTTTACTTATCAACTACATGAATCAAATGCACATTTATACTTCTAATTCACATGTGCCGATTGCATACATGTATATTCAACAATTTTCATATCAACCAATATATGCGCCTATTTACTAAACACATAGATCCAAACATTTATAAGCTCATCGAATACATATAAATAAATATTCTTATACTTATTCATTATATATAACCCAAAATCATTTATTTATTTATATATATCAAATGCATATAATCACTTAATTTAACATATTCACCGGCACTTAGCCTGCTAGGCTTATAGCCTGATTCAGATCACCGGCACGTAGCCTGCTAGGTTTATAACCTGATTCAGATCACCCGCACTTAGCCTGCTAGGTTTATAACCTGATTCAGATAACTGGGTTGTTACAACTCTCCCCCCTTAGAGATTTTCGTCACCGAAAATCTTACCGGTGAATAGGTTTGGATAACGCTCTTTCATTGTATCTTCTGACTCCCAAGTTGCTTCTTCAACTCCATGTTTATGCCACAATACTTTAACTAACGGAATTTTCTTACTTCGTAATTCTTTGATCTCACGAGCCAGAATGCTAATCGGTCCTTCTTCATATGACATATCAGAGTTAATTTCAATCTTCGTCGGACTAATCACATGTGAAGGATCAGATCGGTATCTACGGAGCATCGAAACATGAAATACATTGTGAATATTTTCTAGTTCAGGTGGTAACATCAATCTATAAGCAACCGGTCCAACACGTTCTATAATCTCATATGGTCCAATGAATCCCAAACTCAATTTGCCTTTACGACCGAATCTGAGTACTTTCTTCCACGGTGATACTTTCAAAAACACTTTGTCCCCGATCTGAAATTCTATATCTTTTCTTTTCAAATCCGCATAAGATTTCTGACGATCCGATGCAGATTTCAGACTATCCCGATCACTTTCACTTTCTGTTCCGTCTTTTTAATCAAATCAACCCCGTATATCTTATTTTCACTGAGCTCTGTCCAATACAATGGTGTACGACATTTACGACCGTACAAAGCCTCGTAAGGTGCCATTTTAATACTAGATTGAAAGCTATTATTATAAGCAAATCCAATCAAAGGTAAGTATCATTCCCACGTACCTTCAAACTCGAGAATGCAACATCTCAACATATCCTCAAGTATCTGAATGATTCGCTCGGATTGACCATCTGTTTGTAGATGAGAAGCTGTGCTAAAATGTAGTTTCGTACCTAAAGCATCTTGTAGTTTCTTCCAAAATCGCGATGTGAATCTCGGGTCTCTATCTGAAACAATAGAAATAGGCACACCATGCAATCTCACAATTTGAGAAAAATACAATTCAACAAGTTTATCGAGCGGGAAATCTGTGCGAATCAGCATAAAATGTGTCAATTTTGTCAACCTATCAACAATAACCCAGATTGCATCTTTCTTGCTCGGTGTCAACGGTAAACCGGATACAAAATCTATCATAACTCTATCCCATTTCCATTCAGGTATCATAATCGGCTGAAGTAATCCAGAAGGTACCTGATGCTCGGCTTTTACTTGCTGACATATTAAACATTTCGAAACAAAGTCAGAAATGTCTCGTTTCATACCATGCCACCAATAGTGTTGTTTCAGATCATTATACATTTTCGTGCTACCCAGATGAATAGAAAATCGACTATTATGGGCTTCATTCAAAATCATCTGATTAACTTTGGATTTTTTGGAACACATAATCGGTTTCTGAATCTCAAACAATCCTCAGCATCAACAAGAAACTCTGAAACAACATTTAAGTCACACTGAGTTCGTTTTGCAATTAAATCATCATCGGCTTTCTGAGCTTCACAAATCTGTTGAACAAATAACAGTTTTGCTTTCAACTCAGCTACTATCTCTCCATCATCAGACATAGCTATAGTCAATCACAAGCTCGTAATCTTTTAGCAACTCTAACCATCGGCGCTGTCTCAAATTCAAATCTTTCTGAGTCATAAAATACTTCTGGCTTTTGTGATCTGAATAAACATGACATTTTTCGCCAAACAGATAGTGTTGCCATATTTTCAACGTAAATACGATAGCGGCCAATTCCAGATCGTGAGTCGGATAGTTCTTTTCATGTGGCTTTAACTGTCTCGAGGCATAGGCTATAACTTTGCCTTCCTGCATCAAAACATAGCCCAAACCATTTAAGGATGCATCACTATAAATAACAAACTCTTTACCCGATTCTGGCTGAACTAAGACTGGAGCTTCGGTCAAAAGAACTTTCAACTGATCAAAACTTTTCTGACACTTTTCTGACCACTCGAACTTAACGTCTTTTTGTAGTAACTTTGTCATCGGGGTCGCAATCATAGAGAACCCTTTCACAAACAGTCTATAATAACCAGCGAGCTCCAGAAAGCTTCGAACTTCTGGGACATTTTTCTGAGGTTTCCAATCAAGTATAGCTAAAATTTTACTCGGATCAACCCGAATACCCAATGCTGATACAACATGGCCCAGAAAACTAACTTCACGTAACCAGAACTCACATTTACTAAACTTTGCATACAACTGTTTATCTCGCAAAGTTTGTAACACAAGTCTAAGATGTTCGGCATGCTCAGTTTCGTCACGAGAGTAGATCAAAATGTCATCTATAAATACTACCACAAACCAATCCAGATACTGTCTAAAGATCCGATTCATCAAATCCATGAAAACAACAGGTGCATTAGTAAGTCTGAAAGGCATAACCAGAAACTCGTAATATCCGTACCTCGTTCGGGAAGCTATTTTTGGCACATCAGAGTCTTTAACTTGCAACTGATAGTAACCCGATCTCAAATCTATCTTCGAAAACACTGAAGTCCCTTTTAGCTGACCGAACAAATCATCAATACGTGGCAACGTATATTTATTCTTTATAGTCACCTTATTGAGTTACCGGTAATCAATACACATTCTCATCGTTCCGTCTTTCTTTTTCACAAATAGATCTGGTGCACCCTAGGGAGAAAAACTTGGTCGTGCGAAACCTCTATCTGTCAATTCTTGCAACTGTGTCTTCAACTCTTTTAATTCAGTCGGTGCCATACGGTACGGAGCTATTGAAATCGGAGTTGTCCCTGGTACTAGCTCAATTCCAAATTCTACCTCTCGAATAGGTGGCAAACCCGGCAATTCTTTGGGAAACACATCTGAATACTCACACACAACCGACAGAGATTCAATCTTCTTTTCGGCCACTTTACTATCAAAAACATATGCAAGATAAGCTTTACACCCTTTCTTCACATACTTTTGAATCAACATCGAGCATATCACTGCTGGTAAACCATTCAGATCATTAGATTCAATCCGAATAATCTCATCATTCAGGCACCTTAAATTGATAGTCTTCCTTTTGCAGTTAACCACAGCATCGTGTAAAGTCAACCAGTCCATACCCAGAATTATATCGAACTCGTCAAATGGTAACAACATCAAATCAGCCGAAATGCGCAAATCTTGAATCACTAAGGGATAATTCTTACAAACTTTGTCGACCAAAACACACCGGCCCAGGGGGTTTGATACTTTAATACAAACTCAGTAGACTCAACAGGTAGAGTCTTACTGAATACTAAGGTCTCACACACATAAGAATGAGTCGAACCAGGATCAATCAATGCAATAACATTATTATCATAAAGAGTGAAAGTACCAGTAATAACATCTGGAGAAGAAGCCTCCTCTCGAGCACGAATGGCATATGCTCTGGCAGGTGCACGAGCCTCAGATCAAACTGCCATGTCCTTTGTCCCTCTCTGACTACTACTTACATTACCCAATTGCCTTGGCGGTCTACCTCGTACTGACACATTACACGGTCTGGTATTCTGCATAATGTTTTGCTCAGCTACCATCGGACACTCTCGAATGAAATGATCCTATGAACCACACTTAAAGCAAGACCGATCATGTAATCTGCAATCTCCAGGATGCCATTTACCACAATGCTTGCACTTTGATCTATTTTGTCGCACACTACTAATGCTAGCAACCGAAGTAGCTCGTGAACTCACAGGGGGTCGATCTCGATCATACTTAGGAAACCCTGCAGTAGCTTTAGATCGGCTATGATCCTCTCTGGATTTCCTTGAGGCCGACTGGAACGATTTACTAAATGATCGTTTACGGGAATCTCGAGCTTCGTAGTCAGCTTTTCTCTTCTCTTTCCCGAGCTCCTCAGCTTTACAAGCTCGTTCAACAAGTACTACGAGCTCTTTTATCTCAAGTATGCCAACTAACAATTTAATATCTTCATTCAGCCCATCTTCAAATCTTTTACACATAATAGCTTCAGTCGAAACACACTCTCGAGCATATCTACAGAGTCTCACAAATTCCCGCTCATATTCTATCACTGTCATCTGACCCTGTTTCAATTCAAGAAATTCCTTGCGTTTCTGATCAATGAATCTCTAACTGATGTATTTCTTACGGAATTCAGTTTGAAAGAATTCCCAAGTCACTCGCTCTTTCGGAACCACCGATACTAATGTATTCCACTAGTGATATGCAGTGTCCCGTAGCAAAGATATGGCACATTTCAAGCACTCATCAGGGGTGCAAGATAACTCATTAAATACTCGAATAGTATTATCGAGCCAGAATTCAGCTCGCTCAGCATCATCATCATCAGTAGCTCTGAACTCTTCGGCCCCGTGTTTTCGAATTTTATCAACAGGAGGCTTAAGTAATCTCATCGGATCACTTACTTGAGGTAGAACAGGAACCAAAGATGGATTAGTCGGGGGTGGAGGTTGTTGTGCAACCGGATTAGTTCGGACATATTGAGTAAACCAGTCATTCATCATTTGGTAAAAGACTTTTTTAGCCTCTCCCTCCTGGTTACTCGAGGTCGGTCAAGAGTCCACCGGTTCTGTCCCTTGCACGGGAGTAGACGCTATACTCTCAACATCATCAGCTACGGCTCGATCGGAATCCATTACTATACGAAAACACATTTTTAGATGTCAGCAGTCATCACACTATCTCAGTATAAAAATATGGCATGTATAGCTAGACCCATACACGCTACGTTAGTCCGAGAATCGACTAAACCGTAGCTCTGATAGCAATCAAATGTAACACCCTTAACCCGTATCTGTCGCCGAATTAGGGTTATGAGGCATTACCAAACAAACACAACCATTTTTAAAACCGAACTGATCACAAACATGGAAATTAAACCATTTTCGCATGGTTATTTATATTTTACGATCCAAAACTAACCAAAAACATACTCAAACCTATACATGCCATAAGATCAAGTTCAAATTTTTAACAAAATACCAAAAGAAGTCGACAGTGTGATAGACTATGCTGATGATCCCCGAGCTCGTAACGCGTCTCCAAAATCTATAAAACAAATGGACAAAAACAATAAAAGTAAGCTTAGCTTAGTAAGTTTATAGCATATCTAAAATGCATATAAACGAACATATGTATAATCATTATATGCTTATAATCAAGTTACATACATAATCATTAATTGCATATACAAATTCCAAATAAACTTATCATTTGAATTTCATCGAATGCATATCTATGATTTTTCAAATACATATGTCAAAAGCTTATATTTTTACTTATCAACTACATGAATCAAATGCACATTTATACTTCTAATCCACATGTGCCGATTGCATACATGTATATTCAACAATTTTCATATCAACCAATATATGTGCCTATTTACTAAACACATAGATCCAAACACTTATAAGCTCAAATACATATAAATAAATATTCATATACTTATTCATTATATATAACCCAAAATCATTTATATATTTATATATATCAAATGCATATAATCACTTAATTTAACATATTCACCAGCACTTAGCCTGCTAGGCTTATAGCCTGATTCAGATCACCGGCATGTAGCCTGCTAGGTTCATAACCTGGTTCAGATCACCGGCACTTAGCCTGCTAGGTTTGTAACCTGGTTCAGATCACCGGCACTTAGCCTGCTAGGTTCATAACCTGGTTCAGATCACCGGCACTTAGCCTGCTAGACTTAAAGTCCGAATTAATTCACCGGTATTACATCTGCTAGGTATTGAGCCTGAATACCACGGATATGAAATTGGTCTTTCACCAAATTCTTTATAAGAAAATCTAGATATTCTTTATATCTCATATAAATCTTTTCAATAATCGTATCTCAGCAAGAATAGAATTTTTATTCCAATCTTCGTAGCAAACATACATTTGAATAACATCTCTATAGTTCATATCATTAAATTCATCTCATAGAACTCAATACCTGTATTCGGTTATTATATATATTTTCTTTTATACTATAAGCTTCAAATTACAAAACTCAAAGCATACATTGGCTAACATACATATAATTCATGTGATTAATTTCAACCTATCAATTCAATACATGCATTCGGCTAACATATATGAGATCTATTAAATTTCATTCATCTTACAAAACTCAGCATATATATTTGGCAAAATACATATATAAAATTTATGCAAATTATTTTAACTTATAAAACTCTAATATACATTGACTAACACATATATATATGCGATTCATACATTTTATTTTTAACTTATAAATTCAAATCATATGTATACATTCGACTAACATATTTATACAATTCATACTATTATATTTTTTTGCTTATAGAACATATATATACTAATGTAATGATGTTTATTTGCTATCAGACTTACCTCGGAATCAGCGGACACGATCGACTATTCGATTACTTTCGTTTTTCCCCGATCCAAATCCGTTTTCTTCGTTTCTTGATCTAAACATAATCAAATATAATTTTTTTATTCATCAAAACATTCAATTAAGTCCAAAAATACATAAATTGGAAAATTACCATTTTGCCCCTAACATTTTACACTTTTTGCAATTTAGTCCTTTTGCACAAAACACAAAATACACAAAATTTGCCCACACTAAGCTAGGGCCGAATGTTCCTTGTCTTCATAAAAGTCCACATATTTCATTTATTTCACATTTTAGTCTCTAAAAATATTATTTTTGCAATTTAACCCTAATTACTCAATTTCACCAAAAATTCCAATACAAAACATATTAATCTAAAACATATTTTTCATTATTCATTATCAAACATCACAAAACACAATTATTCATCATGGCATAGCATCAAAATATTCATCAAAATCAAAAATTCAAGCATGGGTCGGATAGTACTCGAAGCAACGATCTTAAAAACATAAAAATCATCAAAAACCGAACAAAATCCATACCTTAATCAAACTTGAAAGTGCCGAATGAAACAAAGCTTTAAACCCCTTTATTTTCTTTCAAATTCGGCCAAAAGATGAAGAACATAGCTTTTTAATTTGTTATATTAAACATATATTAACCTTATTATTAATGTACTATATTAACCTTTACATATATATATTAAACATATATAATAAGGTTACATTAGTCCTTTGTGACCCACTAACTTACATAGTGGGCTAATTGCATCATAAAACCTCTAAATTATAAAGACAACAACAATTAGGCACTTTCATATTTAACCATTAAATTTTTATTTTACGCGATTTAATCCTTTTATTTAATCGGACACTCAAACGGCGAAATTAAAGCACGCAATTTTCACACTAGTAAATTCACACATAATAAACACAGAAAATAATATTAAAATATTTTTCTAATTCAGATTTGTGGTCCCGAAACCACTATTCTGATTAGAGTCAAACCGGGTTATTACACCCTTGTTAGGAAGGTGGTCTTCATTTTGTAACAAGGAAACCTTGACTCTTTGGCAGAGTGCAGTGATCAGTGAGGGGAAATTTAATGTGCGAACATTCTTTTGTGCACAACTATGAATCTTAGGAAAGATGATTTTTCCAGCATTAATATTTCAGCCCACCATTATGGAGTGGAAAATCAATAAACGGTCCTTAGAGATTGTAGTATTATGTGTAAAAGGAATGGGACTCGTTTCCAAGAAATAGTACCAAATCTTGCATTAAAGCTTTAATGAGACTTTATTGATGGTATAACAATCATTTCTTGATATTTACCATTGTGTACCTTCCACACAAACATCAGTGAGAACCTGGACTAAACACTCTGGGACATTGTCTTCACAAAGTCATCATGCTCGTTAGGACCTTCAGATAATCCATATTGAGCACTGATGGAGTCCTTATTAAATAAAAATAATGCACCATGTACGTATATAAAGGCATTGTCAGGAGAAGTAATATGGAATCTTTCACTACCTTTAGGAAGACATCACTAGGATGGAGACAGAAGATTCCTTACCCATGCTTTTCAACAACTGATGATATGACCCCTGTATACCCTATGAAGGGAGCATCCTAAAAAATAAATCCTTTTTCCATGCAGAATAGTTGATTGGAAATATTTTTGTGGTATTTTTCTTCAGCAAGTTTACTGAAGAAGCTGCATAGAGAGGCCGAGGTCGAAGTAGTTGAGTTGGACGCCATTGGAGAAAATATAAAAAACTTGAAAATGGAGAAGGCTAGATTTTATTGTGGTTATGAATGAAATAGAGAGTAAAAGTAGAAAACGAAGTGAGATAAAAATGTGGGAAGAAATTGAATCGGCTAGGTTAAAATGTAGGATTATGGTGTATGTGATAAGATTGGCCTTAATCATGATTTGACAACGCAACACAATTGACAGAGTTTGCATCAGAATTGTGGATATGTCCTGCAAATTCTTCCTGAATTACAATGTCAACAAATTCTATAGCATGGCATTCTTCATCTGGATCTGCACACATTAAAGCATCAAACACATTAAATGTCAATTACTGATCATTAATTCTCATGGTTAACTCACTTTTCTATACATCAATCAATGTTCTACCAGTTGCTAAGAAAGGTTGTCTAAGTATTATAGGTACCTCTTTATTTGCTTCACATTCAAAAATAATAAAATCTGCTAGAAAGATGAACTTGTCAACTCTTACCAGTATATATTCAATTTTACCTTCTAGATGGACATATTATCAGCTAGTTGTAGTGTGACTATAGTAGGTCTTGCCTTTCCAATCCTAAGTTTCATGAAAACAGACATAGACATTAGATTGATACTTTCACTTAAATCACATAATTTTTTGCCTACATAACGGTTTCCAATCGAGCATGGTATATTGAAACTTCTTGGATCTATTAATTTTAGTGGCAGCTTATTCTTCAGCATTGCTGTGCACCCTTCAGTAAGTGCAACAGTTTCAAACGCCCCTGAAATTCTTTTCTTGGATAGGATATCTTTCATGAATTTCACATAATTAGGCATTTGTTCTAATGCTTTCACCAAAGGTATGTTAATGTGTAATTTCTTCAAGACCTTCAAAAATTTCTTGAATTGAGCATATTGTTTCAACTTTTGGAAACGCTGAGGAAAAGGTGGACGTGACCTTCCTTCCATTTATTGAGGTTGCCTTGCCATGACATTTGTATTGGCTTTCTAAGATGAATTTGCTTTTATATGCTTTTTGTCTATTCCCATCTTTTGTAGCTTGTTCCACTTCTAGTTCAAAAGTCTTGCTTCCAGGAACTTCTAAACTTTCCTATTCAGAAAAGGCATGATTCACAACTCCAGGCAACTGAGTGTCGCTCTGGAGTATTATGGCTTTACATTTTTCCTTTCCTTAAGATCAAGAACTTTCTGTGTCACTAGGCAATGCTCCTTGTTGTCTGGAACTTAATGTAGTGGCAATGTGTCCCACTTCATTCTCCAAAGCTCTTAAGGAAGCTATTTAGCTCTAAATAATTGCATCATTCTTAGCCATATACTCTTTCAACAGAGCTTCCATAGATGATGCTGAAGATGATGAACTTTGTTGCACATTTTTCCGTGATATTGGTTGACTGTATCTAAGTGGTACACTAGCCACATTCTATTTATTAACAGTGCTGGTTTTTCCTATTCCTTGATTACTCCAGCTGAAATTTGGATGTTGTTTCCACATTGGATTGTATGTGTTAAAGTAGGGATTGTTGTTGCTACAATTAAAATTCCCCATGTAATATGCAGAGGCTGGATTGGATAGGTATTCATCGAAAACATGATCTTTTCCACAGTATATGCAAGCTAGTTCTGCAACCTTCATCTTCTACACTACAGAGGGTTTTTTCAGAGTTTTAATCATATTTGTTAAAGGTGATACCTAAGTTGTTAGAGATCTAATCACATCAAGTTTCATTGTTCTAGTAACTCTTTTACCAGTACCAACTCTGGTAGTGGGGTACTGATAATCATTATTTGCTATTCTTTCCAGAATTTCATATGCTCCATTGTAGGATTTGTCAAGCAATGTCCCATTAGCAGATGCATCCACCACCATTCGCGTATGAGCATTTAATCCATTATAGAATATTTCCATTTGTGTCCAATGCTGAAAACCATGCATTAGCCATTTTCTAATTAGTTCCTTGAAATGCTCTCATGCTTTGTATAATGTCTCATCTTCAAATTTCCTGAATGATGTAATGCTGTTCCTAAGCTTGTCATTCATGATGGGAGGATTGTACCTAGGTAGAAATCTCTGACACAGTTCATTCCAAGATGTTACTGTGCTTGATGGTAATGCATTCAACCATTATCTGGCACCATCTCGCAATGAATAAGGGAATAATTTTAATCTAAAGGAATCTTTAGGAACACCCTGCTGCCTGAATGAATCACAGACTTCAACAAAAAGTCTCAAGAGCAATTTGGGATCTTCAGTCGGTAAACCACTAAATTGCCTTACCGTCTGCAACATCTGAAACATTACTGACTTTAATTCAAAGTGTTGAGCTTGAATATATAACCTAACAATTCCTAGACTTAGATCACCCAAAATAGGTACTACATGTTCTTTGATAGGTCTATTTCTTTCATCTACGATTCGAGGAATATTCGCATTGCTTTCATTCTGGAGTACTTGACCTTCTCTGATTGGATCATTTATAATCTTGTCAATTTCTCTTAACTCTTTTTTTCTTCACCTTAATGTCCTTTCAATTTCAAGATCAAAATAATATTTTGTATCCTCTTGAATGTTTCTTCTTATGCACTAATACAAACCTAGAAAATCAAATAAAATACTAATTAATTGTTCTAACAAAAATAACAAGAATAATAACAAATCAACTTTTCATCAATGTTGTTGATTCCTGGCAACGATGCAAAAAACTTGTTGCGTGTAAATAACTAATACAACTGTACAAGTGTATATGTCATTAAAGTAATAAAATGTTAAGTAAGTATCATCTCCATAAGGATCGAAAATTGGTAAGAAATTAAGTAAGTTGTTATAATCCTATTGAGTAAACTAAATAACATAAAATATTCTCAAGTTGAATAGAATGTTTGTACAATGAATTAATGAAATTAAATGCTAAAAACAAAGAATTGATATGAAAAATAAAATGTAGTCGCAAATTATAGAGAAAAACAAGAATAATTTTGTTGTTGAATGAATAGGGCTAGAATTATTAAGGTGAAATGTTCATATGAAAGCGATGCCATGACAAAATATTGTCTAATCAACTGCTCAAAGATTCACCACCGTAACTGTCGAAACCAATTTTTTTTATATTTAAAAAAACGGGATCGACTTTTTAAAATGGAAATGGGAGTCGCCACCGATCTTTTATTAAGGTGTGACAGGTTCACCATTAAAAATAAATTTTAGGTCTGCGAGATTTGAGAAAATAGGTCTGGGAGTCGGTTACGCACGAGAAAGGGTTAGCACCCTCGTAACGCCCAAAATTGGTACCGAATCGATTGTTTAATGTCTTAGTGTCGAAACTTTGAAAAGATTTTGAAATACGATCCTTTTATCTTGAATAAAATGAATTGGATAACAAGGCTCACTTACTTCAAGGAAATAAATTGTCACACTCAGTAAGTTAGAGTGCAACGTTTCAAATCCTCAAAATTAAGTTTGACTTTTAAAACCTGTACATTTTGAGAAGGATATTCGATTCTTTAGGTCAGATGAGAAAATCGAAACCTAGTAAGTTAGGGTTCGATTTCACAAAATCCTAAATATCGAATATTGCCTTTATTTTCATTCGTTAGAAAAATCCTCGTTTCGAGAAAACAATATGTCATATCCAATGCGTTAGGACACCACATATCAAATGCTAGATTTTTTTATTGTGAAACAGAATGATTGTTGTGCTTTAATAAAATACAATTTTTACAAATGAAACATGATTGAATAGCAATACATAAGGTAAAAGACACAATTCACAATCTAAATACCTATTGAGGAATAATAAAAAAGGGATGAATTCAAGCAAAAATGGCTACAACAATTTTTTAACATATTAGGCAAATATTAATCCTAATTGTCAAATATCAAATGAATTAAATATAACAACATTTATTAATAACCACATTTTAAAGCTAAAATATTTACACACAAACTTAAAATGGACTTGAAACAAAATAAAACATCATTGAATAATTGTATTTAAAAATGAATTTGAAACAAGTAATATACCTTTATCAATTTAACATAGATAGTATATACAAAAAAATATATAATGCATATATATAAAAAAAATGAGGTAGCAAGATTCGCCATTGTGGCTTTAATCTGTTCCACTGCACCGCCTAGGGAGTAAGATTTGCTGTTGAAGCTTTAATCTTTTTAACTGCAATGTCGGAGAAGCATGATTCGCTGTTGTGGCTTTAATCTATTCCACTGCACCGCCTAGGAGGCAAGATTTGCTGCTGTAGCTTTAATCTTTTTAACCGCAATGTCGGGGATGCAAGATTCACTGATGTGGCTTTAATCTGTTCCACTGCACCGCCAGGGAAATAAGATTCACTGTTGTAGCTTTAATCTTTTTAACTGCAATGTCGAGGAAGCAAGATTCACCGATGTGGCTTTAATCTGCTCCACTACATCGCCTGGGAAATAAGATTCGCTATTGTAGCTTTAATCTTTTTAACTGCAATGTTGGGGAAGTAAGATTCATCGCTGTAGCTTTAATCTGCTGCACTGCATCACCTGGGGAGTAAGATTTGTTGTTGTAGCTTAATCTTTTTAACTGCAATGTCGGGGAAGCAAGATTCACTGCTGTAGCTTTAATCTGCTACACTGCATCGCCTGGGGAGTAAGATTTGCCGTTGTAGCTTAATCTTTTTAACTGCAATGTCGGGGAAGCAAGATTCACCGATGTGACTTTAATCTCTTCCACTGCACCGCTAAGTAAATAAGATTCGCTATTGTAGCTTTAATCTTTTTAACTGCAATGTCGGGGAAGCAAGATTCACCTATGTGGCTTTAATCTGTTCCACTGCACCGCCAGGGAAATAAGATTCGCTGTTGTAGCTTTAATCTTTTTAACTGCAATGTTGGGGAAGCAAGATTCACCGATGTGGCTTTAATCTGCTCCACTGCATTGCTTGGGAAGTAAGATTTCTAGCTTCAATCTGCTCCATTGTAACCTTAGGGAGATAAGATTCACCATTTTCGATTAGGAACTCTTCGGTCTATTCCACTGTAATCTCAGGGAGATAAGACCTGATACGATCTACTCTACTGTAATTTCAGAGAGATAAGATCTTTTATTTTAATCCGCTCCACTATAATCTCAGGGAAATAGGATTACTGGCTTCAATCTGCGCCACTGTAATCTCAGAGAGATAAGATTTCTGGCTTCAATCTACTCCACTGTAACCTCAGGGAGATAAGATTTCACCATTTTCGATTAGAAATTCTTCGGTCTATTCCACTGTAATCTCAGGGAGATAAGAGCTGATGCGATCTACTCTACTGTAATTTCAGAGAGATAAGATCCTTTATTTTAATCCGCTCTACTGTAACCTCAGGGAAATAGGATTACTAGCTTCGATCTGCTCCATTGTAATCTCAGGGAGATAAGATTTCTGACTTCAATCTGCTCCACTGTAACCTCAGGGAGATAAGATTCACCATTTTCGATTAGGAATTCTTCGGTCTATTCCACTGTAATCTCAGGGAGATAAGACCTGATGCAATCTACTCTACTGTAACTTCAGAGAGATAAGATCCTTTATTTTAATCCGCTCCACTGTAATCTCATGGAAATAGGATTTGTGGCTTAAATCTGCTTCCTTACTCTTGAAGATAAGATTTTCCATCTTCGATCTGCTCCGCTACTGCTTAGGGAGACAAGATCTGCACTTGGGTTATCATTACTCGAAGTTTATTAAGGCTTTGTCACTGAAGTGCTATAACACCTTCCTTCTCGACTGGCATTCCTGAAGAAACATTTAATCAGGTTGTCCCTACTGTAAACCTCAAAGTTTAATCCACAGGGATACAAAATTTGTATCTTCATTCTCAAGGTGTAACTAAAAAAATGAGGGGATCTGGTCTTTTCTCAATCCTTTCCCATCACCATTTAAGGATACCAAACGTAATTCTTTGGTTTTTATACCATTCTCAAAGTGCCACATCAAATATTTATGCATAAGAATTTTCTCCCAAAGAGATCTCTTCTTACTAACTCATGATTATTGCTTGTTCAATCCATGTTTCTGCCAAAAAAATCCAAAGAGAAAGTCTGAATTTAGACTCTTCCTTCTCAAATGTTCAAATCAGGTTCCTATATTATTTAGAAACTTTTCAGAGTAATATGCAAAACTTCCTTTGTGAAAGTTTTATTAGTCCATTAATCATTATTCCAATGCAACATGCTTGCAAAAAGGGTCATAACAATGGATAAGAATAAAGTTGGTTCTAAGCATAGCTCGAAAGGAATAAATTACCAAAAATGATAAAGAAGGATAACGAAGAAATTGATTGGGAATGTGCATCTTGGAAAAGAATAAAGTATTCCAAGAACAACAAATTTAATATAAATAGTATGAAAATTGGGTGCCCCAGATATCGCAGTTTGAACTTCTCTGTACAAACTTTCTGAAGACCATTCTGAGTTTGACATGTGTTTAAGAGATCCTTAGTACTCTATCAATGCTCTAAGATGTCGTATACCCTTTCCTGTTAATTCAGGTATAGTAAGATCATCATATGCCCCAATATGATCACAATTTGAGCTGCTCTGATCACCTCATACCCCATTCTGATCAATATTTGAGCTGCCCTTTTCGAGTTTTCGACTCAAATCCCCTTTGGCCTAAGGAGCCCTTTGCGGGTTTTCCCTTTAGCCTCTCCATTTTCACTTTTTCATTTTTTATTTTCATTTTTCATCTTTTTTTTACTCAAAGTGCCATTTTCAAGCTTTCACCTTGGTCCTTTCTTCTTCTTTAAATGAAGTGTTTCTTGACTGGATCCGAGTTTATAGGATTAGAAATCTCACTTAGGATCAGTGCTCCTCTGAAAATGGTCTTCCTTACAACATAGGGACATTCCCGGTTTGGCATTCATTTCCCTTTAGAATTCCTTCGTTGAGGAAGAATCTTTTTCAACATCCAGCCCTCTCGTGGAATTCTCTGAGACGACCCTGTTTATTATGGTCTCATATCATTTATTTCTGGTACATTTGACCCTGATAAATAGTTTTTAACCCTTTTCCTAAGTCTAACTGATCACATCGCGTAATACCCCAGAAGATAATTAGGGGTTGGCTCAGATTTGGCACCAAGTAGCTCATGGACTGAAGGTTTTGCTTCAAATTTATCAATAGTGGAACAAATGACGGATCAAAGTGTCAAGGACTGGTTGAAAGTTCTTCTTTGGGGGAAACAAGAATTGTCCCGACTCTAAAATAATATTTCTCATTTAAAATCTTGTTTGATTTTAAATTTTATTTTTCATTGTTTTACTGTTAGTTAGATTTTAGGATTTAGATTTTTTAATTTTATGTTAGAATTAGAAGAAAATATGTTTCCAGGAGGAACAGAGGAGTTAGAAGTAATTTGGGGTCAAGTACGGACAACTGAAGGACTCCGACACGCATTGAAGAACTGCAGGCAAGGTCGTGTTGTGCCACAAACACCTTGTGACGCGACATGACCATTTTGAACCAAAATTTTGGAAAACTAAGGCATCGTGTTGTGCCACACAACCTCTATGTTACGCCACATCCTTCATTTCTAGACTCTTCGACCTATTTCAAAGTAAAAGCCCATCGAATTCCTATTTATACCCACTGTTTTCTAACCTAAAATCACAGTTCCAAAACACCTAAATTAGCATAGAGAGAGCTCCAGCTACCGCACCTCCTTCTTGTGGTTCAAGCTTCAATTTTTTGAAATTCCAATCCTTGCTTGTTCAAGTAAACACTTCATTTCACTTTTCTTTTGTTATTTGTTCGTTCTCCTTGTTATTTTTTTAAGATTTTTGCATCATATCAGACTTAGGAATGAATCTTGTGCAACACCCAAGGTTTAACGTTCTAACTTTGTTCTTTGTATTTTTAAACATTGGGTTGTTGATTTTTAGTGTTAAATTTTAAGAATGAAACCTAGAATGCAAAGATACAACCACTAAGGCACCGATTAATTTTGAAACCCATCACTTTTAGAACTCTAAAGTTGAGAGCATCTACCTGTAAATGAGTAGCCATTCTTTCATTCAAGAACGTAGGTTCGACCCTACAATGTCTGCCTATGGTGAAATCTTAGAGTTGGTAGATTACCACCATCAGAATAATTTAAGCGAGATCTGATTGAATCGGTGGTTGACACAATCGCTTATGAATTTTGTACCTCCTTGGAAGATAGGGAGAACCTTAAGCAAAGGGGTGAAATTCTAACCCATGTTATGGTCAGAGTTAAAAGGTGTTGGTAATGCCTAGATAAAAATGTCGATTATATGACACCCCAATCTATGTGCATGATTATCCCAAGGGCTCAGATTTGTTAACATTCAAATACATTGACATAGATGGGATAATCAATTTCTTGACATAGGGTCGTAATGAGTGGGCTCACCAGGCTAATAATGATGTGTCGCCCAACTTTAATCAGGCTATAATGTTTCTAATAGGGAAGATGTGGATGCAATTTTTTTCACCCTCTTATTTACCACACAAAATGCTTCTAACGTCACTGCATTTTGAGCAGTTATGCTTTACTTTATTTTGTAGAAAAGAGAAATTTGTGTCGGCCATTGGATATATGAAGAAAATTTGAAGTGCATACAACATCGAAAATAAAGTATGTACTTCTTACACTTGATTACAGCCTTGTGTAAGCACGTAGATGTGCCCATATCTCTGATTGAGCCATTTACACATCCAACAAGGTGTGGGATTAGAGGTACCATATACGGCCAATTCATTGAGCTTCAATGAAAACTAATCCAAGAATGGGAGGAATGGTTAATGCACAGGAAAGAAACCCAAAGGCCAAGCAAGAGAAAGAGTAAAGTTCAAACGCTATAGCTTACAGGTTTAACAAATTTATGAATAATGATAAATTAAGATGTATGTGTGATGTAGGACATAGGAGACGTGCTAATTAAGATAGCACAATAGAACGGGTGGAAGATGCCTAATTGAGTGCCAGATATGTTTATGTGATTACCACAATCGAGTGTGACCAAGGAGGAAGACAATAATGATGATAATGATGATGGAGATGGAGAGGATGATGTCCCTTCAGCATTGCAGGAGTATGAGCGAGCATTTCAACCAAGACGGCCATCCATTAAAGGGGGTGTGATCTGCGAGCCTAGTAAATCTAGCCTATAATATCCCGCCCAGCAGAGTCTTAGTATTATGTTATTTTCTGGCATATATTTGGTAAATTTAATGGTAGAATCGAGTAAGTATTTGTTCTGGCTGAGTGAAGTTTTCGACATGATTCGCCATTTGGCGAACACTTAGGTGTGGCAGACTCTTCTCTTAAGCATTCACCCATCCTATATATTTTAGGCAAACTCATTAAGTTCACAACTGTTATCACTTGTTTTATTTAGTGTTTGACTTATGTTAGGATTTAGTTAAAACTTAGTTAGAATTAAACTAATTTACTGTAGACTATTAAACTTAAAACTTGTTAAGTGCATTTAATCATGAGAATCAAGGGTGTTAATGGGATTATTTGAATTCTCCACTAAACCTTGTCTCTATTGCTTAGTATATAAGAGTATCAGTGGCAATCCTGAGTCATGTTTACATCTTCTTTTTTCTTGAATTCCTCTGTAAGTCTATGAAAAACCTAAATTAGAATAACTTCATTGAAGAAAAGGTTTACAGTATCAGGATAACACCCACGTTTATACCAACTTATTAGTAATGTCTAATAACCTTTAGGTTATTATAGAAGTAATTTACATGTTTATTTTATTGCATGCATAGACATTAGAATTGTTCGAGAGGAAGGAAACTTCCTGATTCTGGATTAGGTGTTACTGATTCTTACATGCATGATAAGTTTCAATATATTTATGATCTGATAAGAGCACTCATATTTTGTTTAGCTCAAGAAGTTACTGAGGGCCCTAGTGACAAGGGTAAATTACTAGTTGTGTAGATGTGTATTAAAGTTTCTGGGGAGTTCCCTTATACTTCCATAAGTCGTAAAATTATATTATATAAATTATGTAAGGAAACTAATCTCTCTCTGTAATGTATGAATGATATATGTGTGAGTAATGGTTGTTCAGTGTTATCAGTCTAAGTTCAGGCTATATGTGTTAAAGTAAATGCCATTTTTCATGCTTAAGACAATACTATTAGTTTGTGATATTTGAGATTTGATATGTGCTGATGGAGAAGAGGAGATATGTTTGTGATGCCTCCGGTGGGGCAGCTATATCACAAATTTGACTGGCAGATCACAAGAAAACATACTAATATAAATAAAATGATACGGGGAGTTAAGAGGGAGTATGTATATGAAAGAGATTGTATGATATGCTTCTGACTCTGAATTATGGGTATATGGTTGGCCTGAAGATGGGTTGTCTATGTCATGTTTAGTTGGCGTACAATAACTGCCCAAGTGTTAAGTATTGGTGTATTAAGTTTGTTTGTGTTCTATGTATACCATAGGCATATTATGTTCAACCTGTGTAACTACTTCTGAAAGCTTTGTTAATGAATTGAGTGTTAAGAGTAAGACTTCTATGTAATCATTATGTTTTGGAACTCACTAAGTTCATATGAACTTACTTTATTATCTCTTCCTTCTCAGGCTTGTTGATTGAAGGAACGAACTCTGTTGAAGGGACTACACCAGTGTAACACCCCAAACCTGGCCTAGACGTTATGGCCGTATCTGGTGATGTCACATGGTAGTGTGTTTGAAAACCGTAGCTTGTGCCAGATAAACCGTAACTTCGCTTAATTTATTTTTCGTTTAGATTTCATCTTTATTAATTCTAAAATTGTGATTTTTAGTTAATCGTTAGTTTTCAGGACATTATACGTTGCAGAAGTTTTTCTTTTAAATACAAAATCCAAATTTTAAACGAAAATCCATAAAGGCCTTTATTATAGTAAAATACCCCAAATAAAAGTTTAAAAACCTAATTAAATACGAAACAGTAAAAAGGGGTCGTGTGGCCACCGCTGAGTCCTCCGCCACTCCGATACGCCTAAGTCTAGGGATCACCTGTACAGATAAAACAGAAGGGTGAGTTTACGAAAACTCAGTGTGTAATCCCCATATAAACATGCAGTCAAAATGTAATTAGTCTGGGCCTAAGCCTATTTCAGTAACAGTTTCAATTTCAGTTAAGGCCTTAGCCCATTACAGTATTAGTATTCAGTATAGTAACAGTTATGCAGTATCAATTCCTACCCAGCCAACCTCTACACTCCAACTCCGTCCAACCCTACACTCCATGTTGGGATATAATTAACCCACCTATCCCTACACTCTAAAAAGTACTGGATGCGGCACTAGACAGTAGTTTGCAGCTGAGCTGCCAGTAAATTAGGCTCAAGGCCTTTTAGTACACTTCCTTCGAACATTATAATCCCCAACCCAATGCAATGTAATATACAAATATGACATGCTATACATAATATCATGCATGTAAACCAGGCATACAGTATCAAATCAGTGGGACATCATCATGCTTAATAATATCAGTCATACAGTCATTTCAGTCAACTAGGGGTCTAGGTAAGGTTACCGACCCTATAGTAGGTCTATAGTTGACTCGGGTGACTCGTGCAACCTTAGCAATAAAATAGTAAAAATGGGCCAACAAGCCCATGATGTTCGCCCGTATGGCCCACGTGACCCAAATTGGCCTTGGCTGTGTAGACTACATGAGCTTGCCCAAAAATCCCACACGGCCCAATTCGGTCCGGCCCGTGTATCGCACCCAGCCAGCCTCGTCATTCACATACTCGTGTTTGATCACACGGCCTACCACACGGACAGCCACACGCCTGTGCAACGTCAGCAGCCTCACTTTTTAGCTTTTTGTCGTTTTTCGTTTACAATGTTACGATTACACACCTGTCTTCTTTTCGATACCTAAGCCCTCATAAGCACTTCAATACCTACAATTGACCAATCCAACACCATAATCAATCCTTTTTTACAATTAAACAACAAATCCCCAAGCCAATAGACTCATCTAAAAAGCAATGAACACTTACTGCAAGGTTTCCAATCGACTTGCTAAGAAACAATACGAAGTGGCCTCAATCCACAAAGTATGCTGCCACCAGAACCCCATAGTTAGTTTACCAAAAATTTCTCAATCAAAACAATGTTAACAATTTACCACTTACCGCACAAGTGGCTAAAGTTTGCACAAAAGAGAAGAACGAAACACACTTAGGAGTAAAGGAGGAGAAACAACAACAAGTGGAGAATTTCAGCTGCGAAACAACAAAAAGAAGAAGAAAAGGCGAAGAGGGAAAAACAATCAGCAGAAATTTGAATAGCGAAAATCGACACTAAAGAACTAAGAATAGTCGACCGAAGTTAAGAGAAACAAAAGCCAGAACTAAAATTGGACTTACCGCATGTGCAAGACTCAGTGTCGTGCTAAAGAACTATATGAATAGAGAGAACGAAAGGGAGAGTGGGACAAGAAAAACCAAAATTCAGCAGCAAGGTGGGGAAGAAAGAAAATACTGATTAAAAAGGAAAGAAAATCATAATATTTCAGCAATGAAAAGGTAGAATAGCCGTTAGAAGAAAGAGGAACACTTTAGGGATTTTCGAAATAGCAAAAAGAAATAAAATCAGATTTGGATAATCCCCAACCTCCCCTAATTCACTCCTAAAAACTCTCCTAGTATCCCTCCACAAACCATCCACTTCCACTACACCTCAAATTCTTTATTTTCCTCTAAAAATCCCACAACTACCAAAACCCCCTATTATCCTCCTAAAAAAAGTAGCCACAACATCCCCACACTCCTCAAATACACAGAATTCTGGTCAAACTACAACACTCATACAGCTCAAGCAGTAAAAATAAATCCCCTTAATCCCTCAAAGATTCAAACCTCAAACCTCCTGTCACTTAACACTTCACCTAACCACCAGACCAGTAGGCCCATTCTGACATACTTTACCAACATTTATTTATAAGCCTACTGACTAGCGATAGTGTAACAGCCCGTTTCTGAGTCTGATCAAAATAGTGGTTTTGGGACCATTTAACCGAGTCAAAATATTTATTTTACTATTTTAATGAGTTTTATAGTATGATAGAATTATCGTGTGAAAATTTCGTAAAGAAATTTTTATTGATTATATGGTTAATTCGGTAAAAGGGAAGAAATCGCGTAACGCGAAAAAAATAAAAATAAAATATGAGTTCTAGTATATAAATGACTCAAATGGCTATAGAATTAATGGTGGAAGTCTTTACATGGATAATATACCTTTTTTAATGCTAGTGGACATTTATGTTTATATTTTACATGATTTCTATATGCTTTTATAAATGTTAAATATGTAAAATAGTTAATAAGTTATAATTAATTAAAAGACAAAGCCAAATTATGTTTTTATTCATCATCTATAGCCGACATTAAAGAGAAAGAATAGCCCTTTCTTTAGGGTTCGTTCGGTCAAGCTATAATTCTCAATTAAGATCAAGATAAACAAATACCAGAACTTAATCGTGGGAAACAAAAGTGAGACGGGTAGACAAAAGTATCCGAGAAAAGACAAGGTCAGTTCGTATAGCTAAAATCTAATTATTAAATATTTGTAATTGTCCAAAAAAATAAATTTATATAAGTTGAATGAATAATCCACTTGAAATTCAAATTATCGGTATACGATTATATTAATGTTTTCATGAATGAAAATGAAATGTTACAAATGCTATATACGTTACATGGATTTGGTATGATAATATGCATTGAATATGCAATTTGAGTATTTAAATGAATGTATTTAGTTAAATTGAATATATATATGAGTTGAGAAATTGAGTTATTGATTATTGAATGCTTAAATGATGAAGTTGGATTATATCGAGCCCCGTTCGAACTTAAGAAAATCATCGAATACGAGTGACCTGTCCCTACAGTTACCTTTTGGTCGAGCTCCAGCATTTGTTGTGGACTCACCACAACTCATATGAACTTACCGTTTTAGTTCTACGGAGCTTATAGAGCTTACCGTTTACCGGCTCAAGAGGAGCATACCGATCATGGCTCGAAAGAGCGTAAATGATGATGAATTAATGGATTTCTGATCTATACACTTAGTGTGTATCACCAGAGTATCCCTCGATATTTTTGTAGGTTCAACGGTTATTATACCAATATGTGTTGTAAAGATTATATAATATAAAAGTTATATGATTTACGTGGTTTATAAGTTACATGAAATACATGAATTACATGGTTTATAAGCTACATGAAATAAATGATTTACATGGATTATTTGTTATATGAATTTATGAATTATAAGGATGATATGATACATTCAGCTATATGACTTGGATTGATTTTATGATATATGATTTATATGAATTTAGGAATGAATTTGGATGTTAAAAGAATGTTATATGTTTGGTTTCATGTTTATGAATGGATGAATTTATGGATGTGAAATGACTAACTTGTGAATGGTGATGTGAATAGGCTTTGTGGACAAATGAGTTGGTTTAAATTGCTTTAATGTTTAATGTTAAATTGGTAAGTTTAATTCTATATTATACGAGCTTACTAAGCTTAGTGCTTACTTCATTCATTTTCTTATGTCCTATAGACTTCGGAAGCTAGCTCGATTTCAGATGAGGTCGGAGATTTGCTATCACACTATCCAGACAATATTTGGTACTTTTGGATCTTATGTAAATAATGTAAATATGGCGTGTATAAGCTAGTTTATGGATTGAATTAGATGGTCACTTATGTTGGTGAATGTGGTATGAATTTTGGGATTTGATCAAGCTATGTGATATGGCTTGAGTTGAAAATGTTTGGTTTGGTATGGAAGCATTATGTGTTATGCTCATTTTGCGGTAAATTTGATAAATGTTATTTTGGCATAAATGAGGTATGATTAGGGATATGTTAGTTTGAACGGTGATATGTGATTGAATTGTAAAGGAATATTTTGAGGCATATGTGTGACCAACCAAAATGGTCATTTTGGTATGTGTTTACTTGTGAATTTGGTAAGAATTTCATATGGTTTAACAAGGTTTTTGTATGTTTTATAATGTATTGAAATGAGATATGAACATTTGTTTGGATATGAAATTGACATTGAATTTGGTATGTTTGAGATGGTATTTAGTAAATGTTCAATGTTTTACTGTTCCGAACTGAAGTAAAGGTCCTGTAATGCCCCTTACCTATACGGTATAGGGATGTTACAGATAGAGGGCTTTGTTCAGAAAAATACAAAAATTTTCCCAAGACAAAGCTTGAACTTAAGACCTCACACACACACCCAGAGCACTTAACCACTGAAGCAAATACACAATTGTGTCATAAATACACAGAAACAAATATACAAACTTTGGGGCATTACAGCCAGAGCACTATTGATACTGTGAACCATCTGTTTCAGTCTTGTATCACGTATGACCTTTGGGGGTGGCGTGTAATTAATGTTTTGAAACCAACATGTATAACGTTCTTCTAGTTTTTTTAAGATGTTATTTTATGAGAATATTATTGTATTTAAATACTTGGATTTAAGTTATTATATTTCAATTCATGAAATTACCTTTTTAAACTTATATGACAAAGTAATTGAATGTTGTTTTAAACTACCAATTATGTACATTGGAACCTTTTAAAAATAATAGTTTATTATATGTTTTACAATCGTAAATCTATAAAGTTTTATAAAGCTTCCGTCAAAGGAACATTTTGCTTAAAATTTAATCTGATTTTAAGTTCTAACATATCATACTTGGAACCAATTATCGAGTTGGGTTTGGTCTCAGCCCAGTATTCAAGGAGGCATGCTATAAAATTTTTAGTGGGTTGAGATCGGGGAAAGAAAAGGATGATTGAGGAGTTGGAGCCTAATTCCGACTAATTCTAAACATTTTTAATTTTTATTTTGGATTTATATTTTTAAGACTTATTTTATTTTTGGTTTATTTTTTTATATAGTTTAATTAGGATTTTATTTTATTATATATATATTGTATGTTTTGTTTTATTTGTACGAACCCCATATTTTTTAAAGCACTACAATTTCAAGCCAAAACCGCGAGGTTGAGCCAGTCCCACCAATTTCGTTGCACTTATCAAGCTAATCAGGTAATCTTTTTCCTTTATCTTTTATTGCACATTAGGGACAATGTGCCGGATAAAGTGTGGTGGTTGACTTAGGAAAAATTTTAAAAATTTTCTGTTATTTTGTTTTGTTTTTTAGGTTTTTAATAATTTCTAATTTTTAATTTGTGTGTTTTCTATGTGCTTGAGCTTGTAGAAATACAAGTAATTGGTTAGGAGCATGTTGATAGGATGTTGTGAATAAACTGTAAATTTAGTTTATTAATACTAGATTCTAGATTATCTAATTTTAGACTAATTAGTTCAATGTATTACACTGTGACTAGATTAAAGATGTTAAGTATACCAAATGATAAATGGTTGTATAAATAGCATGCATGCTACTTGAATTTTAGGTTGTAGGAATTGATAGACTTGGCTGATTTAATCTATGTATGGAATTATCTAGGGATGACCTAAGGCATTGTTTGATAGACCATTTTTTAGCCAAAAAGATATCCTATATATATTTTCCCTAGTACTTAATTTGAGCCTGAATCCATTTTCTTGATAGCCAGAAATGAAAACCTAAGCCTAATAATTAATTTATTTGATCCTTTATTTTCTTGGTCCTTGCACGGATTTACACGTCCAACCATTGATATTTAAGAATTAGATAGATACATCATGGTAATTTCAAAAGAAAAAAATGAGGGAAACTAAAGAATTGTATGATATAGTGAGTATAAGAATTTTGATCTTATAGAAAAGGAAAAAAAAAGAGGAAAATATATATATAAAAGGCAAAATGTCAATTGAGAAAATCTCAAAGAAGAAAAAAAAAACAAAAATAAAGTGAGCTAGAAAAAAAAGAATGCTGACATTTGTTCAAAAGAAAGTAAGCCTAAAAATATACTTTATATAGGATAGCTAAGTACATCCAAATAAAACTTTAAAGTATACTGAAACTCTAATTAATTTAAACAAGAAGTAGTTTTAAACTAAAATTTTCTATTTGTCGATATATTTAAAGTATGTAAAGTTTTAGAAAAATATATTTAAAGTCGTGGCCTCGAATCCCTTAGTGAAACTAGACAATATATTTTCTATTTGTCATACCTTCTTGTCAAAGTCAATACATGATTTTAAAACTTTTTTACATTTATGGTCAAAGAACATTATTTTTCTTAACATGCCATATATATACAAGGGTGTAAAATATATAGTCATATTAGAGGACTACTAGTTCAATCAAATGACTATTAAATTACACATTTATTCATCCTTCACCATAGACATTATCAATTATTTTCTCACTATGATCAAAACTATGTCCATCAACTAAATGGGTCAAATAACATTCATATTGTTCTTTTCATACTCACGAGATCTTTGATTCATGGCTTCCAAAGTAAATTTAAAAATTTACTACATCTCAAAATTTTATAAAACCATGATATTATAGATCATATTCATGCTAAATATAAAAAACCACATGCACCATCATAAATATGCACAATAGGATCTCAATTTCAAATATATGATTATCATGTTATATATTTTCACTAGAAGATTTCATACCAGAATAGTGATCTTATTATATAAGCCAATGCTTTCCGCTATTCTACATTGAATAGAAAATATAACCATACATATGCATATGACTTATTTCATTTCTAGTCAAAACTGTTGGAAAAAAATCTGGTTTGAAAACAGTTTTCTTCCACAGCAAAAAATAAAAATTTTGAAAATGACCCGGTTTGTGATATTTATAGCAATTAACCTTAGACCGAATTTGCACCTATGATTTCGGATAAACGAATCCTTGTTGTTCCCAACTTTCAACCAAATGATCTTATCCGCTATTTGAATCAAACACAAAACTAGAAATAGTTTTCTTTTCTTTTGGGTGAAAATGAAAATTCTTCTTCTCAAATAGTAACTAGCAGAATCTTTATTCTGGAAAATATATTTAATTCTTATAGAATAAGGGTCTCTCTATTTTCGAGCAGAATAACGCTATCTGAAAGTTGTTTAAATAGCCCTACCAGTGTCATCTATTTATAGGGAGAGAAGGTAGAACCCTTGTTGAATTGTAGAAGTTTATTTTAACTAGAAAAATGAACTCCTAGTCTAACTAGGAGTATAGGGGGCAACAACCCTAGTTAATAATACTAGGGTTTTCTGTTTCACCCTATTACATAGGGGCTTTTGGGCCTCTTCCATATCGGGTCCAATTACAAGTACTTCTTGGGATTTTAACTCAATACTTTATAATTTGATCCAACCCAAAATTTGTTTTTCTATTTCCCGAAATAAACTTCATAATATTCTAATTAAATAATTTTCTCAACCCAATTCAAATTCCATTAAAATCATGATGAATTTACCGTAAAAGAATCTATGAGAAAATGTACTCAATATTTATGTATTCAACGGTTTATTATGACCAAATTATTTATTTTCATTTTTGAACTTCATTTAATTCAAAAAACATAAATTCATTTATCATGTCCTTTTCATTTTTCATTTTCATTTTAGTTTTGGAGAAAACCATATTCATTTCCAAATGATTTCATTTCTCCATTTTCATTTTCATGTTGGAGAAGACCATAATCATTTCCAAATGTTTCTCATTTATCTGTTTTCACTATTTGTATTCATTTATGTTCATTTGATTCAACATACAATTCATTTCTAGTTTCAGCGAGCTAATAGAGGGACCGATTGAACATATGCAATTGAGGCTCAAATGATTTATAATTAACTTTCAGATTTTTGCCTATTAATTATAAACTCATTTAGTCACAAAGTCATTCCAATATAGTATCGTGACTGAGCTCTTGATGTGTCGCAATTCGTTGTAGCAGATTAAACCTCTTTCTATACCTAATGAGCTTGTTAGAGGAAAATTTAGTTATGTTTTTACTTAGTTTTCATCTTTAGTGCTTAGGGAATTAAATGAGTAATTTAGGTTTTACATGACCTATTGGGCCAAATTAGGCCTAAAGGTAGACTGACATGTTAGGTGAGTGTGAAAGACATCAATTTAGGGCAGCAAGATAATGGATTGCTCCTGATATTGCAACACGGAGCTTGGATGTCACAACATAACAACCAAAATACACCAGGGAGCAAATTGCCAAGGATGTCGTGACACTGCCCTGAAGACATGCCCAAAGAAGTAATCTCCCATCAATGTCGCGACACAAGCTTGAGGGTGTTGTGACACCAGCTTGACGTGGTCACTTAAAGAAGCAACGGTGTTTTTTCCAGTACAACACAATTTAATAAAGTTTAGTTAGTCGTTTTAGGTAAAGATGAGTTTGTTAACCTTGGCCTATAAATACCATTGCTCAAAACTGTTTAGGGGATTTTGGCCTCCCTTTTATTTTCACTTTTATTGCTCAAGGATTGCGCTTCAAGTTTCATTACAATATTTAGGATATTTCTATTCTCTTTATTTGCTTTGAAATATGTTCATGTTTCAATTCAAATCTATAATATTTGTTAGATCCAAAAGTAACTAAACCCTTGGAAGATTAACAAGTGGATGTAAGATTAGTTGATGAATATGTAGGGTTTCTTAGCAAATTAGTTGGTTGGGAAAGGAAGAACTTAAACCTTAGGCTAAACGACCCTAGGAAGTCATGTACATAGATATGAACTTGAAATCAGTATAGTCTGTCGTGAAAACCTTACCTTGACCCAGTCTAACCTGTGACATCAAGAGATAAGTAGTGCTTGTCGATTCATTAGGTTAGTGAAAGGTCGAGAGGCCCTTCTAGGTTAATGACTAGCTAATTGGATAGAACTCGAAATAAAAGTTAATATGAACACTGAAGCGAGTTAGCCTTCTGCTTTTAGATATGATAATATTCACAATTTGTTTCTATCAATAGTTTATATTCTTTATTTAGAATTCCTTTTTATCACCACTTTATGAATCATTGTAATATAATTTGGTTAAAGTAATATTTAGACCTGTTAGTGTAGGAATTAATATTAGTTTAATCAAGTCCCCTTTGGGTACGATCCTAAGAGTGCTTTCTATACTTTGTTGTACAAAACTATATTACAACCTGACCCATATACTTGCTAACACTACCTTAATTTCTATCTTTAGTTGCAATATTCTCACTCCCGACGCTAGTACATCAAGAGGTGGCCTAGTTGTTGGTTTCATTACCAGGGAGGTTTCTTCATTAGAAGAATTTTAATTTTTACGCTTAATAGGATAATTAGAAATATTCTCTAATTATAGATACGATTTTTAATTTTTATTAATTTATTTAATTTTCTAACTTATTTCCTGTTCTTTGTGGATTTTAGTGTATGACTCCGAGTGGGGGCACACCTATAGAGCCAGCCACTGATCCAAAAAGAATCATACGTCATAATCATAGACAGCAACAACAATAGCACATGCATTATAATTTGCCTATTGCAGTTGATCTACCATATTATAATCCATTATTTGATGATCCACCAATACAAGACCTACCACCACCACAACACCAATTATCAATATAGCCGCCCATGGCTCGTGAAAAAAGGACACTTAGAGACTACACGCTACCAAATCTAGATGCAGTACAAGGCAACATCATAAGACCGATGATAACTATGAATAATTTTGAAATAAAGAGGGAAATGATCTAGATGATTTAGAACAATCTTTAGTTTAGTGGGATCATGAACAGTTTCTCAAACTTTGTGACACTTTTAAATTCAACAGTGTCACTGATGACAGTACTCGCCTTTGATTGTTCCCCTTCTCCTTAATCGATAATTCCTTTTATTAGTTAGATTCACAAACATCAGGATCAATTACTACATGGAACGAGCTTGCGGAGAAATTTTTGCACAAATCCTTCCCTATCAGCAAAACCGTTCAACTAAGAAGAGACATTACTAACTTCAAACAAATGGAAGGAGAGAACTTTTACAAAGGTTGGGAACATTTTAGACTGCTCATATAGAGATGCCCTCATCATGGTTTTCCTAAATGGTTAAGGTTACAGATGTTCTACAACGGGTTCGATGGAAAATCAAGGTTAGGACTAGATGGAGCCGTAGGAAGGGCTTTAATGAACCGAATGTATGAAGATGTCTATCAGCTGATAAAGAACATGGCCATGAACTCTTGCCAGTGGTTGAACGAAAGATTTACTTATGGTCTGAGACCACCTACGGCCAAAGTTGTCCATAAGAAAGACAAATAGCAACAAATATTGGACAAGCTTAACCAGTTGGAGTCGACATCTACTAGACCCATGATGAGTGAATTAATCAGGATGATCGATCAATACCCTAAGAACTAGTTTGAGGACATGAACTACATAGGGAATAGGGGTGGAAATCCTTATTCAAACACTTATAATCCCGGATAGAAAGACCACCCGAACTTGAGATAAGGTGGAAAGCATGGATGAGGTAATGCTACTCATAATAAGAAAAATCATAATTACCAACCTCCTTATTTAAAGAAGGCTTAGGAGAGGACCTATGTGAATTACCATACTGTATGCGGTTAAAATTTAGATTGCATAGAGGGGAAATTACAGTTAATTAGGACAAAAGTGAGACAAGTGCATTCTGAGTGCACTCAAACTAAAACAACATTGGCTAAGTTGGAAGATCAAATGATCTAGTTGATAAGCATGATGGGAGATATCAAAATGAAAATTGGCACCGACATTCTAAGCAATACTGAAAATAACATTTGAAGAGATGGGAAGGAGCAAGTGAAAGAAATTGGGCTCCGTTCGAGTAAAATACCGAGTAACCCAAATGAACCCATTCAAAAGGAAGAAAAAGAAGATGCGGAATGTCTTTCAAAAAATTACCCCTTATGAAGTTGACCGTGAAGAAGAGCCCGATATGGTAGTTGAATCGGGAGCTGAGTCAAAATTTGAGAAAGACATGAAACCTATCCTTACGAGAATACCATTCTCATCACAGTTAGAAGATAAATGTAAAAAGGGATGAAACAAAATTTGTAAGTTTCCTAAACATATTTATATCGCTTAATGTTAATTTACCCCTTATCAAGCTAATAGAGAAAATTCCTAAATATGCAAAATACGTAAAAGAAATAATGACAAGGCGTAGGAAAACTAAAAAGGGAAAACAAATTAACATAGACGCATCCTGTAGTGCGTAATCACTAGAAAGATACCCCCAAAATTAAAAGATTCGGCTAGTTTCACAATTCCTATAGAGATAGGGGACACACACTTCAACAAGGCCATATGTGACCTAAGAGCCAGTATTAACTTGATACCCTTATCGACATATAAGAAACTCAAGTTAGGGGAACTTAAAAATACTATTATCACATTACAACTAGTTGATTGGTCTTTGGTACAACCAAAAGGTCTGCTTGAAAACATATTGGTTAAAGTGCATAATTTCATCATCCTGGTAGATTTTGTAATTCTAAACTTTAAAGAAGACTGTGAAATCCCTATTTTCTAAGGAAGACCCTTCTTAGCCATATCTAGGTCCACCATTGACTTAGAAAATAACAAACTGATGATAAGAATAAATGGTGAGACTGAAATATTTAAATGTGGTAATTTAAAAAATAAGGGATGTGATGAAAACTTAGGGGATAAATGTTATGATATATTTGTGAGTTCCCCTAATAATCTTGATTAAGGGAAACTATCTTCTATGGTAAGTGCGGGTAGAACGAGCAAGCCAATGGAGCGGGACAAATGAAAAGTTGTAGAGTGGCATGATGGAGTCTGGACAAATGAAGATATACAAAAAAACAGACATCACAACACATAACTAGGTTGGTGGATGAATCCAGAAGCCATACACGAAGAGACTAAGGATTCGACAACCATACAAGAAATATTATTTTAATACTTCAACCGTTAATTAAAATCATCGTTACCTTTTGGCATAAAACCTGATAACTTAGTAACGATAATATTTTTGGTTAGCAATTTGATTGAATTAAGGTAAGATTCAACAACACATGGTAATTGAGTAAAAGTGTAATTCTATGGGTAGTAATTGTGCTCTTTTGTAGTTACAAATAACTATAATTTTCTGAATGTGTTTGGCTAACACACTGTAATTACATCGTAATTTCCTATGTCATATTTGGTACTACAAACTGTTATTACAAAACTACATATTTCATCATTTTTAAAATATATATATGTTTATTATAAAAAAAATTACCATTATGATAAAAAATTTTAAACGAGCGACAAAAATTAAAATAAAATAATCATATATAATATGTTAATCTGAGAAAGTAATTGACAATGTTGTTTGAATCAAACTAGATTGGCCAATCAGACTAGTTGGATCGAGAATCGATCGGGGGACTGGTCTGAAGAGTGACTTTAAATAGATTAGGTCGGAAACTGATATGAACCAGTTGATCCGACTAAAAAACGGTTGAATCGGGTTTTTTTAATTAGTTTTTTTCAATTTTTAATAACTTTTTAATTGAACCAGTAGACTGATCGGGTAATTGACAATATGATTACTAATATTAGGGGTGATATCAATTCGATCGGGTTTTATAGAATTTTTGAACCGTCCATCATAATTCGGTTCAGTTCTTGGTTTTTCCATATTTTTTTTAGTTTTTAGACTTATTTTGATAAAATGAGCTCTGTTTTATGACTTTTGATTATTGCTTGACAAAACTTTAAGGTCTTTTTCATAAATATTTCTAAAAACAAAAATTTTTCAAGAACTTTTAAATTATTTTCACTATTCTAAATATAAAATATTTATTTTCATATCATAAAAAATTAAAATCAATTATATATTAAATAAAAATAGAATTTGGTTCAGTTTCGTGTAACCACGATTTTTAAACTTGCATTCCAAAAACCATCCAAATACCTCAGTTCTGGTTGGTTTTCGATTTGGTTAGTTATTTTTCTTAGCCCTAACTAAAAAAAATAACGAAAAAAATAAACATCATATGTTATTTTATCTAATTACTCTAGCATTCCATATGTTAGGTTGTTCCCTCTTTAACATATAAATTTCTTAAATTAAAGAATTCATGAGCCATCTCAAGTATTTGTTTCTAACTCCATTCTCTCAGTTGGTATTGTATCCTACAATATGGTAAAAAAATTATAATATTTTTTTAATAAATAAGTATATTATTTTATATAATATATAACATTGATATGTAAATAAGTTATGTCCATATTTTGTTGTCATAACTTTTTATATAAGTATATTTTAATACTTTTTATAATATTTTTATAACACGCAAATTACTTTTATAATATACTTTTTAGATAGAACTATAGAAATTTTTAAGATTTAATTAATATAATTTTTTGTTATAATTTTATAAAAATATACATAAATTACGTTTTTAACATTTATAATATAACCTTAAAAAAATTTAATTATAATTATTCAAAACACTCATACGTGCTTATGCTTATAATATAATTTTTATAACTTAAACTTATATAAAGAAATTTAAAGTTAAACCATTATGAAGTGTTTGGAAATCCCTAATATAATTTTTATAACTTCAATTATTTAATCGATTTTGATAATTTTTTAAATATTTTTATTTTTTACTTTTAATACTTTATTTGCTTTGAACCAATTAGAGCAGCTCTTTTAAGAACCAATTAGTCAAACCAGTTCGAAATTGATTCTGTAAAACAATTTTGGAACCCAAAATTCACAACTCGAGTTTTACAACCTAGCTTTGATACCACTAAATATAACACCCAAACCCGGCCTAAACGTTATGGTCGAATCTGGTGATGTTACGATAATGGGTTTTCAAAACAAAGTCATTTTGATAAATCATGGTTGTTTGATAAATCATCAAAGTTTTATAACCAATACTGAAAGCGTTGTTTAATTAATTCATTTGCCAAAACATAATCTACAGCGGAATTCTTAGAAAACGTTGTATTTTGGAAATCCAGTTCGTGTATTCGAAAAATATTTTAGTTTTGTAAAACTGTGATTTTAGTCAAACGTGGCAATAAAAGTTAAAACGCATCCAAAAGCAAAATAAAAATTCAAACAATCCAGAGAGTCCAATTATTACAAAATTCTTAGAAATAATCCTTAATTTAAATAAAAACCATAATTTAAAAAGTTTTACGAACTCGTGGTCACCGTGAGGCACCGTCACACCAATCTTCCTAAGTTTGTGGATTACCTGAAAAGAATAGACAAACATATGTGAGTTTTCGTAAACTCAGTGTGTAACCCAACAGAAATAGACATGCAATGCATATAGAAGAAACAGTCAGATACAGGTTCAGACTCATGACCATTTCAGATGCAGATAACAGAATTAGATATGCAGTACAGATATGTAGAATCCTACCCCCATTCTCTACACACCATCTTCGACCATCCCATCCCACTCTGTGTGGTTAAAAATACCACCCATCCCTACACACCATATAGTGTCGATGCGACACATTACAGATAATATGCAGTTAAGCTGCCAGAATATAGGCGACGTGTCACCGTATAGCTCGCTTCCTCCACATATACAAAGCCCACCCCAGTGACAGATACTAGGACCCAAAACTCAATGCTCGCCCAACTCAGTCCAACATAGCAAAGTACGACACTTACGACCATACAAAGCCTCGTAATGTGCCATCTAGATGCTAGACTGGAAACTGTTATTATAGGCGAAATCAGCAAGCGACAGAAAATCCTCCTATCTCCCTCGAAAATCAATTACACAACTCCGAAGCATATCCTCAAGTATCTGAACCACCCTCTTAGATTGACCATCGGTCTAAGGATGAAATGCAGTACTGAAGTCCAATCTCGAACCCAGAGCCTCATACAGTTTCTACCAGAATCGAGAAGTGAAGCAAGGATCTCTATTAGAAATTATCGAAGCCGAAACCCCACACAGTCTCACTATCTCAAAAATGTAGAGTTTCACTAAATTTTGCAGAGAATAATCAGTTCGAACCGGAATAAAGTGAGCGAACTTAGTCAATCGATCCACGATGACCCACACAGAATCCTTCTTAGTGGGTGTCAAGGGCAAGTCACTAACAAAGTCCATCGTCACTCGTTCCCACTTCCATAAAGGAATCTTAACGATTTGTAGCAAACCCGTAGGCAACTGGTGTTCAACCTTAACTTGCTGGCACGTCAGAAACTGAGCAACAAAATTTGAAACCTCACATTTCAAACCCAGCCACCAGTATAGTTCACGAAGATTCTGATACATCTTATTACCACTGGGATGCATAGCATAAGAGCTGCTATGCGCCTCCCTCAGAATCGACTATCTCAGATCAGGATCATTCAGTACACAAACCCGACCACAAAAACACAGAACTCCATCCTTATAAAACCTAAAATCAGATGTATTGCCACTCTCAACCCGACGGAACTGCCAAACCAAAGACTCATCCCCCAACTACTTATCCTGATCAATCCAAGTTGACTTAAATTGCAACTCGACTAACAGACCTCCATCATCGAACAAACTAAGACTAGCGAACATCGCTCTCAAATCTATCATCGCTCTACGATTGAGAGCATCGACCACCACATTGGCCTTACCAGGATGATACTCTATCGTGCAATCATAATCTTTGAGCAGCTCAATATATCGACGCTGTCTAAGATTCAACTCCTTCTCAGTAAGGAGGTACTTGAGGCTCTTGTGATTAGTGTAGATGATACACCTCTCACCATACGGATAATACCTTCATATCTTTAACTCAAAAACCACAGCAGCTAATTCGAGATCATGCGTCAGATAATTCCCCTCGTGTGACTTAAGCTGATAGGATGCATAAGCCACAACCTTACCATCTTGCATTAGTACACATCCCAAACCAACATGCGACGCATCACTGTACACTACAAACTCTTTACTAGATTTAGGCTGTATCAGAATAGGAGCCTGAGTCAGAACAGACTTGAACTTACTGAAACTTGATTGTTGCACATCAGACTAGACAAAAGGAACACCCTTGTGCAAAAGTTTAGTCAAATGAGCTGCAATCAGAGAAAACCCCTTGAAAAATCGTCGATAATAACCCGCAAGCCCTAGAAAACTACAGATCTCAAATACATTCTTAGGTCGTTTCCAATCAAGCACAACCCCAATCTTTCTAGGATCAACTCGGATCCCCTTAGTAGAAACCACGTACCCTAGAAAAGTTACCTCTCACAACCAGAACTCACACTTGTTCAACTTAGCATAGAGCTATTTCTCTTAGAGTATTTGAAGCACTACTCTAAGATGCTCATCATGCTCATCCTCAGTCTTAGAGTAAATCAGAATAGCGTCGATGATGACCACGATAAAACTGATCCAGATACAGTTGAAAAACTCAATTCATCAGATCCATGAATGCAGCCAGAGCATTCGTCAAACCAAAAGGCATAACTAGAAACTCGTAATGCCCATAACGAGTCCTAAATGTCGTTTTATGAATATCAGCCTCCATAACTCTAAGCTGATGATACCCAGATCGGAGAACAATTTTTGAAAACATTGAAGCCCCTCTGAACTGATCAAACAGGTCGTCGATTCTTGGAAGTGAGTACTTATTCTTCACAGTCAATTTATTCAACTGCCTGTAATCAATGCACATCCTTATGGTACCATCATTTTTCTTTACAAACAAAATTGATGCCCCCGCAGAGACATGCTAGGACAGATAAAACCACGATCTAGAAGCTCTTGAAGTTGAGCATTAAGCTCTGTAAGCTCTTTCAGTGCCATTCGGTAGGGAGTAATGAACACTGAAGCTGTACCCAATAGAAGCTCAATGTTGAACTCAACTTCCCATTTCGAAGGTAAACCTGGTAACTCCTCAGGAAAGATATCCAAAAAGTCCCTCACTGTTCCGGTACCCTTCACAGAAGAGTCTCCAGAAATTGAAACATTGATGTAAGCCAAGTACGCCTCACACCCCTTTCGAACCAATTTCTCTGCCACTAGAGTGAAGATCACATTAGACAAGTAATCTCGACGCTCACCGATTACAACCACTTCCTCATCATCCACGACCTTCAAAACCAACCTCTTAGAGGCACAGTCCAAACTAACTTTTTGCTTAACCAACCAATCTATACCAAGAATCAAGTCGAACTCCCCAAACGGTAGCTCCATCAAATTTGCCGAAAACACAGTCCCTTGTACTTCTAACGATACATTCCTATAAAGTCTACTTGCTCGAACAGACTGCCCCAATGGACTCAGTACAGTAATCTCACTAGAAGTGCAGTCCATATAAATCCCCAAGTTTTGGAAAACAGGATTAGCTACATAGGAATGTGTAGAACCTATGTCTATTAGAGCAGTATAAGGAACATCAAAAATAAAGAACGTACTGATGATCACATCAAGAGTGCCTTTATCCTCTTGACGTCGAGCAACAAAAACCAGTGCCGTTTGCCTTGCCTCAGTTTGATTAACACCTCTGCCCGGTGCTCTCTGTCCTCAACCCATACCATTACCACCCTTAGTCGGTCCATGGCCCCTAGGTGGCTACTGAACTGCCCTTTGAGGCTCTATCGAACTCGGTCCTAAAACTTGCATCTGATCAGCACGTTGTGGACATTCTCTAATCTGATGCTCTAATGACCCACACCTTAGACATGCCCTTAACCTCCTCCAACACTCACCCAGATGGCGCCTACCACAATCACCACATGGCTGAATCCCAGCAAGAGCAACATGAACCCCAACTCTATAAGGCCCATCAGGTCTGGCCCATTTCTTAAGCCTCTGAATAGAACTAGAGGGCTCAGAATCCCTCTTATTCTTACCTCTCTCACGATCCCTATTCTGGCGCTCCACGCGCTTAACCTCCTCGGCGATTTTTGTCTTATCCACTAAAACAACAAACTCGTGCTCTCTTTGCAGAGCACCCTCAAATTATCCCTCAAACCGTCCTTAAAATAAATGCATTCCTCATACTCATATGCCATCATGCCTCGAGCGTAGCGATTTTACCTCAGAAACTTAGCCTCATACTCGGCCACAGATTTATCACATTGCGTGAGATTCATGAACTCATGCCTACGAGCATCAACATAGCTTGCACCCACATATTTCCCCTAAAAGGCAGTCTTAAAATAGTCCTAGCTCAGACGGTCCCATTGAGTACCCTCCTCAACTGAAAACCACCACTGATACTCCTCGTCACGAAGCAAAGAGACAGCACCCTTTAATTTTTGCTCGGGATTACATTCTATATCATTCATAATCCTCTCAGTGGCCTTCAACAAATACTCGTCCACAATAGGGGAAACTCTTGTGACACCCCTAAACAATTCAGCTCCATTAGACCGGAGTCATTTAGTTTCTGACCCACGGCCCCCAAATCTAGAATAGGGTCCAGCGACCCTCTCTAGTACCCTCAACATGGCTTGCGACAGTGCGTCATCCCTAGCCGAGAGACTTTGAGACCCAGTCTCAGTAGCAAGCGAAACTGGTGTCTTACTCGTGTCTAAAATTTGCACATTGCCCAAAGACGAAGATTCAGCTGAAGCCTCCTACGGCCTCTACTGCACCCACGAATACCACAACTGCAAGTTCCATGAGCGCTCATCGTATATTTCAAATTAATCTACATTATAAAATTTTATGTATCAGTTCCAGTATTTATTAACAGATATTTTATACGTAAATTATTAGGAGTTCAGAAGTGTTTTAGAGATTTTAGTCTGTAACTAACTCAGTATAGCTTTCAGAAAGTTCTAACTACAGTGTTTTCAGAAATTTCTATCTAAATTCAGAAATACTTACAGAATCGACGCCAGACACTCAGTGTACCACAAACTTACTCAAAGTGATCTAAGTTATTTAAAACCAGTTCTTTTTAAAACACAATTTTGGAACCCAAATTTCACAGCCCGAGTTTTGCAACTTGGCTTTGATACCACTAAATGTAACACCCTAAATCCGGCCTAGACGTTATGGCCGAATCTAGTGATGTTATGATGATGGGTTTTGAAAACAAAGTCGTTTTAAATCATGGTTGTTCGATAAATCATCCAAGTTTTATAACCAATACTGAAAGAGTTGTTTAATTAATTCATTTTCCAAAACATAATCTACAATGAAATTATTAGAAAACATTGTATTTTGGAAATCCAATCCGTGTATTCGAAAAATCCATTATTTTTGTAAAACCGCGATTTTAGTTAAATGTGGCAGTAAAAGTTAAAATACATCCAAAACTAAAATAAAAATTCAAACAGACCAGAGAGCCCAATTATTACAAAATTCCCAGAAATAATCCTTAATTTAAATAAAAACCATAATTTAAACAGTTTTATGAACTCATGGTCACCATGAGGCTCTGTCACATTGATTCGTCTAAGTCTGTCGATTACCTGAACAGAATAGGCAAATAGATGTGAGTTTTTGTCAACTTAGTGTGTAACCCAATAGAAATAGACATGCAATGCATACAGAAGAAATAGTCAGATACAGGTTCAGACTCATGTCCATTTCAGATACAGATAACAAAATCAAATATGCAATACATATATGCAGAATCCTACCCCCATACTCTACACACCATCTCCGACTATCCCATCACACCGTGTGGGGTTAAAAACACTCACCCATCCCTACACACCATATAGTGTCGATGTGACACATTACAGATAATACGCAGTCAAGCTGCCAGAATATAGGCGATGTGTCACTGTACAGATCGCTTCCTCCACATATACAAAGCCCACCCCAGTGACAGATATAGAAATAACATATACAGTAATATTATGCATAACATGCTCATATATAGGTAGTGTATATATACTTAAACAGAATAGATATACATATCGGTATCTTACACAATGCAAACTATTAGAGTGTCAGATAACATAATACAGGGTTTGGTTAACCTTTATTAACCCTACGATAGGTCCACAGTCGATCGAAGCAAACCGTGCGACCCTAGGGAAATTAACACAATTATGGGCCCACATGCCCGTGTTGCTTGCTCGTGTGGTCCACACGGCTTGGCCAAAAACCCACTCACCCTTGTGACCCACACGCCCAATCTGGCCTAGCCTGTGTGGCCCACATGGCCACACTCACACCATCACATGGTTGTGTCTTGCGCACGACCACACCTTCATCAGACACACGGCCATGTCTTGCATACGGCCACCCACACGGCCAGGCACACGCCCGTGTGGCATCGAAAGTGCCCTTTTTCGACTTTTTTTGAACATCAATTTTTCGTGTTTAGGGTACACACCTAGTTTGTTTTTGCTGCGAAACAATCCTAAGATTCCTAAAACATAATAAACAACACCAACCACTCAATCAATTCCAAAAATTGAAGCACAAATCTATCCAAAACCCCAAATGACATACTTGGGAAAACTACTCCAAACGAAGGTTCGATCACTTACCAAAACAAATATGACATCCCAAACACACTAGATGGTGGAATACAAGTTTTGATCTCTTTGTACAACACCTACACAAGAAATCACCACATTATTATTCCCGAAAACGATTCTCAAAACCTAAAACTTTAAGAACATTTACCTACCACAAATCAAGCAGGAATTATGGAACCCAAAACACAGAAATGGAACAACCGAACAGTGAATAGAAATCGAAGAAAGTAGAAATAACAAAGAACCTTTGGAAAAAAAGAATTGGAGAAGAAAACGTCAAAAACTTGGAGAGAGAGAGAGAGAAAAAATCAAAATAATAAAAAAGGATTTAATTTGGCACTATCCCACTACATCCACTAACAACCCAACCAACCTGGAATTTCAAAACCACCAAAACTCTTTCAGCCAACTGAAACAAAAATTAACATCCATGCTCATGCAGAGACTCAAACACAAAACCTCCAACATACTAACTTTTTACCACTCAAACCAACAGGCTCATTTTGATATAAATTAACAAACAATTTTACAAAAGTCCATTCAACAAGGACAAGACTTGGACCCGAAATAACAAAATTTTTCAAACATGAGACTTGAACCCAAGACCTCATACACACACTGAAAATACTTAACCATTGAAGCATACACACATTTGTGCTAGGTATTTACAGAAGCAAAAATAAATTTATCAGGGCCTTATAGATCCAGTTGTTGGTTCAACCGATTTTTTAGCTCAGTTCAACTAATCCGTATAGATTTGTGGGTCATTTGGTTTTTTACCTCTCACCAGACCGATACCCCAATTGGTTCCCAATCTGACCAGTCTATCTGGTCCGATTTAGTCAACATTGAATTTTGAAATTTTTGTTTATATTTGTAAAATCATTTTCTTATTTTTTAAAATTTTAAAGACTTTTTATTTTCATTTTCATTTTTTTAAAATTTTAAAAAATATTTTTTAAAATTTTTAAAAAATTATAATTTTTAATTATAAACTTTTATTAAAAAATGTTTTTTTTTTGCTTTTTTAATTTTTATATAATTTTAAAAGGTAATAACCAAATTAACCAAAAATATTGTAAATGTTAAGAACTAAAATTATTATTTTATAAGGTCGCATGTCAGCAACATGTTAATCCTAGCAAACCAAGGGCCAGAAAAAAGAATAGTGCTATTACATATTTGTAGAGCCTCAGTAATTCAGTCATGGAGCCTATGAATATTGAGGAGAAGCTGAGGCATCATCTCAACAACAGGAAATAAGAGGTGTTTATGGGGCGGGTTTGGTCGGGTTCGAGTTAAGTATAAACATGATATTAATATATTTTATGCTTATTCAAATCTGACTCGACCCAGAATATGAGCTTAAAATTTTGTCAAAATTCACTCATAATTGCAAAAGATTAATCCATGTTCATTTTAGGCATGCCCATATTAATTTTAAATTTCTTAAACAATCGGCTTTACCCAAATAAATTAAACATCTGCCTAACGGTCCATTTATAATCCCAAAGACTAAATTCACGCACTATAAATAAATTGGAATTTAACACATTCATTAAAAAAACCTTTAACAAATTTATTAGATTAATTTCCCCAATTGAATGGCCAACGAAAAAGAAAAGATTAATTTCACTGCATTTGTCATATATGGTTCAAACTTTTAATAAATTTTAAATTTATAACCCCACAAAATTTATGAAATATCAGTGAATTATGTAATGTTATATGATATAAAATGATTTTTTTTGTATTTTTTTAATTTTATAAAATAATATTATTTAATTTATTAACAATATATAAATTTTGCACCATCAAATATAAATTCTTAAATTTTAAAAAAAAACCTTTAAATACTAAAACTAAAGTTATCTAAATATGTACTATTGTTTGAACATAAGTTTTGTTTTTTAAAATCCCTAAACCCTTTTCTATATTAAAATTTAGTAAGGCTTTTCGCCCACATTTCGATTGGATTGATTATTTGTTTTGACATGTTCTAGAATAAAAAATTGAAAATTAAAACATGCTCTAAGTCCAGATATGTTGGTGCGTAGAGATAAAAATAAACTTATGAGAAATTACTGAAGGCTTTAAAGCGTGTATTAATGCTACTTTCTTTTAGGTTCTATTTGCCCCCACCTATATTATGGTGTGCAAAAAAGTTACTGACAATTATACCTCGAGGATACAATGAATCCCAATGATTGTTTACATTCTACACTCACGGAAACAATTCATTGAGCACTGAGCAAAGCATAGCAAGAATATTAATTTCTATAAAAAAATTCTATAGTAATTCTTTATAAAATAATCTAGAAATATAAAAAATGGTGAGAGAATAGAAAGAAACTTTGTTTCTACATTTTTTGGTATGTCATACAAATGAAATTTATCTCCTATTTATAAGAGGCCTCATGTGTCTTCATAGGGACATAACTATCCAAATGGATAGTCATACCTTTAGCAATAAACATAATTATTCAATAGATATCTTCTTGAATAATTATGATTATTTGTTAATAATCAAGTGCCATAACTTTTAATAACTAATTTTTCATTTGCAAATATTGAAACATTATATATATTTGGAAAATGCTCCAACAGTCTCCCCCTATTTTCAAAATATTCTAGATTTTGATAATCTTGGAAATCAATTTCATAAATGAAGGTCTCTTATAATTGAACCTTCACTTAGTGAAAACAAGTTAAATTTAATCGAAATTGCATGATAAACTATGCTTTGAACCAGTTATTCCATTTGATTAACTGAACACATCTCACACAATGATTTCAACACCAGTAAATGCATAGTATCCAGGGAGACTATAATGGCCATGTGTCTGTAACCTCTTTTCATGAGTGCTCTTAAAGCCAAGTCCTTTGAGCTCTTTGAAACAGCCACACTTTCACTCTTTAACATATTTATTGTACTTTAACATATTTATGTTATGAGCTTATTAAAAGTATAATACTCTCACACTTTCCTTATCACTACGAGTACCTAGCACTTTTTCCCTTAGGATGATATATTATATATTATTTTATAGTGCTGGCATTTACATACTGATGTTGTACTTTGTCTTATTGAACTCAAAACTTGGCGTTATTTCAAGCGTTGAGTTGAGTTTCCATCATGAGTGACTCAAATATTATAACGCTTGTACCTCATCTCTAGATTTCCAAATTTTCAACATAGCTATGTTAATTATCTATACCACATGGAAAAACTTTATATTTATTTTTATCTTGAAAATTCACAAGTCCAACATCCCCACCATGTTCAATTACCCATTCTTTCGCAAAAGAATGCTATCAAGGATATCTTTTCTACTATTATCAAATTACGATGATCACTTTATCTTTTCTTATCATGATAATTTCATATTTGGCTACTTTCTTTATTTCTTGATATACAAGAAATTAATTTCACAATCACCATATATATGAAACCATATGTCATGTTTATTTCACTGAATAAGTTGTTGTAAAGAGGCCTCGAATCCCTTGGTGAAACCAGACAATATACTTTCTATTTGTCATAGCTTCTTTTCAACGTCAATACATGACTTTAAAACTTTTTTCCATTCATAGTCAAATAACATACTTTTTCTTAACACACCACAAATATGCAAGGGTGTAACATATATAGTCATATTAGAGGACCATCAATTGTCCAATCAAATGACTATAAAATTACACTTTTATTCACCCTTCACCATGGACATCATCAATTATTTTCTGACTACAATCAAAATCATGTTCATCACTTAAATGGGTTAAATAACATTCATATTGCTATTTCATACTCACGAGATCTTTTATTCATGGCTTCCAAAGTAAATTTCAAAATTTCAAAATTTACATCTTAAAATTTTATAAAATCATGGGACTATAGATCATATCCAAGTCATAAAAAACCGCATGCGCCATCATAAATATGCATAATAGGATCTTGATTTCAAATATATGATTATCACGTTATATATTCTTATTAGAAAATTTCATACTAGAATAGTGATCTTATTATATAAGCCAATGCTTTCCGTTATTCTACATTAACTAGAAAAATTAACCATGGATACGCATATGACTTATTCTATTTCTAGTCAAAACCACTTCTAGTCCAAACTTTATAATATAGAATAAAAATGTGCAATCATATATATAACGCATTTAGGTTAAGGTTATTTAACAAAAACAAAGAAATTATTTATATTATATGATCATCTACAAACTTTCACTTTTAAAAATGAAAATAATGTCTCATCAATATCATCCAAATGCTAGTTACTAATATTATGATCTAAATAAAGAAATAATTTCATACCGCAAATTAAATATGTCATAAAAAAGAAAGTATACTTTTGTACTAAAAATTTCACTCACAAATTAGATGGAACAAATTAAATTTCAATTCTCCAAATATATTGTCTATTTATAATGCACTAATAGGTGCCTAAATGACTCTTTAAAACGATCTCACTTTTCATGTTGCACTTTTTTAATTTCAAGAAATCATTTCAACTCAACCTTTTGAAAGTAACCGTTGGATTTAATAACACAACTTTTTAGTTTGGGAAAGCTCTCCCGAATTATTATAATGCTTCTATTGGATAGAAGACTATTCAACTAATATATATTTGAACAATACCATCACCATTCAAAATAAAAGTATTGTTTTAATCCATCAATAGATCTTTTCCCAACTGCGCATTTTCATTCCATCCATCTTCCTTCTTTCTACCACGATATATAATATATATTATATAATTTTATGCCAATAATAATTATACATGTTAAAATATCATGTAAATAATAAACTGACATTTGATTTCTATCAAGTAAATACTCCACAAGGCAATCATACTTTTGGCATAATGTATTAAGTTCAGCTTTGAAATCTAATTCATGTAACATGAGTAAAACAATAAATTTAGCGTACCTTTTTCTTGTGATAAAGATTTCTTCTAGACAAAAATTTGGCAAGGTCTTTGACCTTAATGCAATCACATTTGTCAATAGTCATCCTCATATGTAACCTCCCCATCCTGACCTAGACATTAAACTCGAATTCGAAAGATTACATCAGCCACTGAAATGGCCTAATAGGGCTATCAAAATTTCTGAAAAAAATAGTTATTTTAAAACATTTATTTAATGTAGTAGAAAACTTAGTTTAAATTTCATTTTACTATTCCTCAACATTTTAGTTATTATCTAGCAATGAAAAATATGGTTTTTACTTATGTTTTTAATAAAAATCAAGTTTCATGCATAATTAATTAATAATAACAACTTAATAACCTAATTAAAAATTAAAACTAAATGTCATGCAAAAATAATCGAACCTAAGTCCTAAATCTCATGCCACAGTTCAAAAAAAATATTACAATTCACGAATATAATTAAAACAAAAGTTTAAGCTTTAATAAATTGGAAATAAAATCGATAATGCCGAGATTCTCCGGATGTTGTGTCTGCATCCTAACCTAGTGGGTTATCTAAAAGTATGAAAATCTAAGGTGGGGTGAGCTATGACGCTCAATGTGAGTTCATTTACAATTAAATCAATGCAACAGTTGTTAAGACATATTAAATAACATTGCATATCATAATCATAGGTAGCAATTCAATACAAAGCATCAAATTTTATCATGTACGAACTCACAATAACCGTGTTCACAATAACCATATTCAGATCAATAGTTTCTCTAATTTTCCCACAATAGTCATACTCATATGCACATGTATATTCTCATACACACAAAAGAATGTATATGTTGCATAACATAATTTTAGGGTTTATATGCACATATTTTATAAGATGTCCTATAATTTTCGGGTTCAAAAAGAATATATCCTACCCCACCACTCCACATCATAATGGGAGTTCCCCAGAACTCCCTTCTCCAACACACCGAGATGTGGATATACCACTACTGGTTCGCAGATAATAACTACCATTCAGCTGTGGACACACAACAAGTTCCTACAGTTGGAATCTACTTTCATCTGTGGGTTCACAGCAAATAGTCCTGCAAATGAAACCTGCTTTCGGCTATAGATTTTACAACAAAATCCTATCGTTGGAACCGACTTCCATTTGTGGGTACACAACAAAACTGAGTTAATGCAGATAAATTGTCATGCTTCCACTGATCATATCGTCCCAACCCATGCAATGCATTATGACATATTAAATACAATATATAATAATATTTAATACATGGCAAACCAACAGCAAAATCATGCCTTTATCGGGAATACGAGCTAACTGTATCATGGTGCATGCTATACATACATTCACAAGTATTTTTTTCAATTTCAACATAATATTTTCAAGTCTCATACAAATATTCAAAAATATAAGTAAATACTGCATTAAATCGATCAATCATGGATTCTAGCAAATCTCACATTATTAGGGACCTATTTGCATAATTAAATTCACTAAAAATAGTTCGTAACCTATTCAATGACTAAATTGATCAAAAAATGAAATTCTCAAACAAAACTATAATTTCTTGGTTCTAGGGGACACACGACCGTGTGACCGAACTGTGTAGGAAGCCTTGGGCCTTGTGGAAAGGGTATACGACTGTGTGGCTATGTCGTGTGACATTCAAAATCTCAACCTACAGGGGAGACACGACCGTGTGGCAGGTCGTGTGGGAGGTCCTAGGCCATGTGAGAAGTAAAATCCTAGGTTGTCAAGGGGGACATGGTCGTGTGTGAGGGTGTGCATTCCACATGGGTGGCCCACACGCCAGTGTGGTAGGCCGTATGGTCTAGGCTAGTTTTGATTTTGCCTCGATTTTCTTGTAAAAGAACACACACTTGACTTTTAAGGTTTCGTACGATGATCCTCACGTCCAATTCTGATCTGGGTTACCTACAATGGGTCTTTAGATCGAAAAAAATGTAAGAATTAATATTGATGTTCAAGATTTATCGAATTTAACAAGATTTTCGGGAAAGCTCATAGAAATGTCAAATTTGATTTTGGAAAATTGTCAAGATTGATATTATACCAGATTTCTAGGGTTCTACGAAATTAGAAACAAGATTGCTTACCGATCTAGATGGAAAATCAAAGATTAGGGTCGATGAATTCAACGCTCGGAGGAAAATAGATTAAATCAGGACTTGATTATGATTTGAGTGTTAAGATATCAATTTTCCATAAAAGATGAGAGAAAATTGCAAAATGAAAAGATGAAGAAAGAAAGAGGCAAAAATAAAATGATCAAATTTGGTTTTCATTTGAAAGAGAACTAGTTTCCAAGTATAATTAGGAATGGTGTAAGGTCTAATCATGATTCAAACCTAGGTACAAAGGGAAGATAGAAACCCTACTGATGCGATCTCGTACTCATTGGTCGATTCGAGTCGCTTGTGTTTCCGATCGTAAATATAAGTAGTATCCGATCTAGTTTATCAAAGGGCTAAATTTAGACAAAGATAGGTTTAACAAGGGATTATTTGGTTGATTAGCGAAGGAACGGATGACTGATAGGCTTAAAAGCTGAATAATGAACCAATATTAAAAAGAGAATATTGACCCGATTCTTATGATGCTCTTATGGTGGAAATGGCTAATAGATTGAACCGTAACCCATTATCTATTGGAGATAGGAACCAAATAGTATAATTGGAATGCCACACTCGTTAAAGTGATAGGTTCACAAAGGGAATTAGATTGATGCCACTAGACTACGTAGATAAGTCAATTTGAGTCACAAAAGAACAAAGAGATTTGAACAACTCACAAATAGATTAAAATTCATCAAAGGTTTAAAAAAGTCTCAAATACAAGATTTGAGCTTAGTATTTATAGCTCTACAAAAGTCCAGCCAAATAGACTAGTTTAAAGTAGCTTAATTGAGTTGACTAACCATTAAGCTATCCCGCATGACTTTTGAAGACTCCCATGTATAGGTGATGCCAACAGCCATGTCATTTGCACTCCCCAAACAGCCAAAACATGTAGCCTTTAATTTGAGCTAATGGTTCAAGTAGATGGTCGATTTTGGATGGTGTGAACATGGCTGATGCCTTCTTGGGAAGTCAGACGTGTAATCTCCCTTTTAATGTTGAATAGGGCACACGAACAACCTTCAAGGTGTGGAAACCCAAAATTGGATGGTCACTTGGTGTGAACATAGCATCCAACTGATTGGACAAATGTGAAAATACTTGTGTCTATTGCATTCCACGAAAGGTTGCTTGGAAGAGAGCAACCAGTAGCTCCCCCATGAATGCACATCCAAATGCATGTTTCCCCCTTTAATTCCATCCATTGAACACCCTACAAAACACATTAAACACAGCTTAAACATAATTTAATTGGTCTAAACTAAAGACATGTATTAAAGACGCCTAAACTAGGACATATTTAAAACATATATTTAAGATGTCTTAAATTATGACATAATTAAAAACCCTTATTAAAGATGTTCAGATTATGACATAATTAAAACTCATATTAATTATGTTCAAATTAAGACATAATTAAAGACTTAAACTAATTTAACTAAATAACTAGAACCGAATTTAATTCTTTAATCCAACAAATAAATTCACAAGTTGAAGAAAGCTAAAGTTGAGCTTGAAGCAAGTTGCATGGCACGTATGGAGTGCATGTCCATGATTGATCAATGAACCCTGCAATGGATTCACCCCAAATTCGATCAATAAGGCCCGCAATAAATTTCTTGAACCTCTTAGCTTGAGCTCGAGTAATCAGCCCCGTTGGCAACTCCATGGGTTCTTCGGCATCTTTGGAAGGGTCTTGAACCATGATCGCATCATCCCCTCCCCTTTCGAAGCGATTTGTCCCCAAATCATCACCTACATCATAAGGAGAAAGGTCAGATACATTAAAACTTGCACTTACATTGTACTCACCTAGAAGGTTGAGTTTGTATGAATTGTCATTGATCCTTTCCAATACTTTAAAATGACCATCACCTCTCGGTAGCAATTTAGACCTTCGTTGGGCTAGAAACTTTTCCTTTCTCATATTCACCCACACCCAATCTTTGGGTTCAAAAACTACACGTTTTCTTCCCTTATTGGCCATATGCACATATTGTTTAGACCTCTCTTCTATATTCTTCCTCACCTTTTGATTTAGTTGCTTCACGTACTCAGCCTTTCGTTTGGCATCTACATGCACAAGTTGATCATTAGGTAAAGGAATCAAATCAAGAGGTGTTAAAGGATTAAAACCATAAACGACTTCAACCGAATGAACAGATCGATTATAGGCAAACTCAATGTGCGGCAAACACTCCTCCGATGTCTTGAGATTCTTCCTTATAATTGCCCTCAACAATGTTGACAAAACTCTTTTCACCACTTCAGTTTGTCTATCCGTTTGTCGGTGGCGCATCATAGAAAACAACAGTTCTGTGCCAAGCTTCCCCTACAATGTTCTCCAAAAGTGGCTGAGGAACTTCGCATCTCGATCGGACACTATAGTCCTCGAAACTCCATGTAAACACGCGACTTCTTTAAAAAAAATTTGTAACATGTAAAGCATCGCCAGTTTAATTACAAGCAATAAAATGTGCCATTTTGGAAAATCGGTCAACCACTACAAATATTGAGTCTTTTCCACTTTTAATTCTAGGAAGACCTAAAACAAAATCCATTAAAATATCAACCTAAGGCTCCTCGAAAATGGGCAAGGGCGTGTACAATCTATGAGGCTTGATTCTCGATTTGGCCTTTTTACAAGCTATGCATCAATTGTGCACTCTCTCCACGTCATGTTTCATCATTAGCCAAAAGAAATGCTCGTGGAGCATGGCCAATGTCTTTGTGACTCCAAAATGTCCCATGAGGCCTTCGCTATGCTCCTCGTTCAACAACACATCCTGAACAGATCCTTGAGGAATGCAAAGCTTACTTTCTCGAACAAGGTAATCATCATGTCTATAAAACTTTTCAAAGGCTTAGTGTTCACAAGCCTTATACAATTCAGCAAAATTAGAATCATTTTCATAAAGTTCGTTCAAATGCACAAAACCAAGTAGTTTCGAATCTAAATGGTTAAGAAGGGCATACCTCCTTGACAAAACATCTGCTACGACATTTTTTTTACCTTTTTTATATTTGATTACATGCGAAAATGATTTAAGAAAGTTTACCTAATTGGCGTGTCTCTTGTTTAACTTGTTATAGCCCTTGAGGTGTTTCAACGCCTCGTGATCAGTATGAATAACAAATTCTTTAGGCCACAAGTAATGCAGCCACATTTCCAATGCCCAGATCAGTGCATACATTTCCTTGTCATAGGTTGGGTAATTAAGGGTGACACCATTTAGTTTCTCGCTAAAATAAGCTATGGGACGCCCATCTTGAGTCAGCACAGCTCCAATACCTATACCTGAGGCATCACACTCAATCTCGAACGTTTTGTTAAAATCAGACAAGGAAAGTAAAGGAGTGTTTGTCAAACAATCATTAATTAAATTAAAAGACTTTTCTTGCTCCTCACTCCAATAAAAAGTAATTTTTTTCTTAATGATACCTGTCAATGGAGCAGCCAAAGTGCTAAAGTTAGGAACAAACCGCCTATAAAAACTTGCCAAGCCATGGAAACTTCTTACTTAGCTTATGCTCGTAGGTCGTGGCCATTCTCGAATCACCTTCACTTTATCTTGATAAACTTCGAGTCCTTCCAAGCTAACCACGAATCCTAAGAAAACAACCTTGTTAGTACAAAATGAAAATTTCTTAAAGTCAGCATACAAAGTTTCCTTACGCAATACTTCCAAAATAGATTGCAAATGAAGCAAATGACCTTCTATAGACTTACTATAGATTAATATGTCATCAAAATAAACTACGCAGAATTTACCAATGAAAGCACATGGCACATAATTCATCAAACGCATAAAACTACTCGGTGCGTTAGTTCAGTCGAAAGGCATAACCAACCACTCGTACAAACCGTGCTTTGTCTTAAACACTATTTTCCACTCATCTTCTTCTCACATTCAGATCTGGTGATAACCACTTTTGATATCTATTTTGGAGAAGAGTTGGGCTCCACTTAGTTCATCCAACATGTCATCAAGGCACGAAATTGGGTGTCCATACTTGATTGTGATCTTTTTGATTGCTCGGCAGTCCATGCACATGTGCCAAGTTTCATCCTTTTTGGGCACCAAGAGCAAGGGCATGGTGCAATGGCTTAAGCTCTCTCAAATATACCCCTTCTCCATCAACTCGGCTACTTGCCTTTGAAGTTTCTTAGTTTATTTGGGGTTACTTTTTATAGGTTGGACGGTTTGGAATTGTAGCTCCAAATATGAAGTCAATTTGATGCTCGATCCCTCGAATAGGTGGTAAACCACTAGGGACATCTTCCGGAAATACATCTTCAAAATCCTACAACAAAGACACAATCGAAGAGGGGAGATTATCATCTAGGTCGTTAGTATTGAATAAATTTTCCTTGTACATAAGTACAAGTATTGGCTGTTTCAACAACAAGAACTTTCAAATTTCCCTATCGTTTGCATACACACTCAATTTTTCAATCTTTTTGTCTTCTTTTCTTTCCTTTTCCTCTCTCACTTTTATTTCACTCTCTTTATTCTTTTACCTTGCTTTTACCTCATGCTTTCCTTTCTTTTTTTTTTAATTTCTTTTTTTTTTCACTACTTCCCTCTTATTCTTTCACTCCTAACTTTTCAAAAGAATCTTTCAATTTTAACTGATCCTTGTACACTTGCTTAGGGGTTAATGGCACCAAGGTCACATTCTTTCAAAGATGCTTGAAAGTGTATCTATTAGTGTAACCGTCATGGATCACTCTTCGATCAAACTGCCATGGTCTTCTTAAAAGCAAATGGCCAGCATGCATCGACACCACGTCACATGCGACTTTATCACTATATTTTTTTAATTGAAAAGGTAACAACGGCTTGTTTGGTGACTTTGAGTTCTCCTCCATTGTTAAGCCATTGTAATTTGTACATGTGGATGTTTGGTCATTGGTAGGCCAAGCTTCTCCATCAACATGCTACTAGCAACGTTTGTGCAGCTTCCTCCGTCGATGATTACACTACACACTTTGCCTTGAACATGGCATTGCGTGTGAAAAATATTCTCGCGTTGCTGTTCATTCTCCATACTTTGAAGGCTCAAACTCTGCTTGATGATGAGTATTTCACCTTCATCAGCATACTCAAGATCCTCCTCCTCTTCAGTGAGTGTTTCAAATTCATCTTCTTTCTCTTCTTCAGACTCGATCTCATCATTGGGTCTTACAATCATTACACTTCTATTGGGGCATTGACTCACGATGTGACCCCTCTCAAGGCACTTGAAGCATTTGATGTCACGAGTGCGGTTAGGCACAGCTTCGTTTTTCCTTTGCTAGTTTCTCCACTCGACTTGTTGGGCTTTGTAGATACGACGGGTTCTTTTGCTCAAAATGAGGTGTCTTTCTTGCTGGTTCCTTGACCTCATTTTAAAGTGGAAGAAGAGTTGGGGTAGGGTCGAATAGCACCATTTCGTTTGAGTTGTTTCTCCACTTTGATGGCCATGTGCACCATGCCTACAACTTCGATGTAGTGTTGTAATTCCACCACATTGGCAATATCACAATTTAATCTGACTAAGAACCTCGCCAGGGTAGCCTCCTAATCCTCCTTGATGTCGGCTCGGATCATGGCAATTTCCATTTTCTTGTAATAGTCTTCAACACTTCGATTTCCTTGAGTAAGGTTTTGTAACTTTTGATATAGTTCGCGATGGTAATTAGCAGGAATAAACTTTTTTCTTATGATGGCTTTCATCTCGGCCCATGTGGACATGGGTCGTTCTTCGTTTCTCCTTCGGCTCATGGTTAATTGATCCCACCATATGATTACATAGTCAGAGAACTCGATGGCTACGAGTTTGACTTTCTTACTCTCCGAGTAGTTATGGCACTCAAATACAAACTCAAACTTTTTCTCCCATTCTAGATACGCCTCCGGATCGATCTTTCCTTGGAATGGTGGAATAGCCATTTTGATATTCTTGAGGTCATCATCTACTCGTTCATGCTCCCTAGGCCTTTGGTTTCTATGGCCTCATCGTCTTTCGCTTTGACTAGATGCTTGGTCACTCTCCACATTGCTAGGATTGTAGAGATCATCTTGATAAAGTCTCGGATGGCCTGGCTCCCTCTTTAAATTTTGTGGAGTTCTTTCTCGTTGGACCCGTTCTTCTAATTATTCTAATTGTTCTTGCATGGGTTGTAAATGCCTTTGGAGCATTTGGTCCATTTCACGGATAAGGGTTTCATAAGTTAGGTCGGGTACACCACCAACACCACCACCAGTAATGTTTCTTATGGAGCGTACACTACCACCTTCCGCAACATTTCTTTCAGGCCTACGAGACATGGTGTTTCCTTACAACAAACCTCATGAATTCATTCAAAAGAAAAGTATACACTCCACACGTTTTTCACTTAATTTTTGGCTTTTTTCTTACCACCTCTTGCCTTTTTCCAGTCGTATTCGCCTCTCTAAGTTTGTAAGTGACTGCCTTAGACTTAACAACAAATCTTTGTAGGTCAGCTTCAAAAGTGTTGCAAATGGTAGGAGTTGATATCGGTGTAGAGTAGGCTGAAAGAAAAGAAGGGTTCTTAAAGTGTGGCGAAAATGTTTGTAAAGAAAATTTTTAAAGCTCGGGGAAACAATCACTTTCACAAAACTAGCTTTTCTCTTCTTCTTTTTTTATCTTCCAAACCTTGTGCTGCAAATATGCTATATATATTCTCTCTCTTTTTTTTCTTGAACAAATACCTTCATTGCAAAGGGTAGGAATTTCATTGCAAAAGGTAGGAATTGATATTGGTGTAGGGTAGGCTGAAAGAAAATAAGGTTCTTAAAGTATGGCAAAAATATTTGTAAAGGAAATTTTTAGAGCTGGGGAAACAATCACTTTCACAAAACTAGCCTTTTCTCTTCTTCTTTTTTATATTCCAAACCTTGTGCTTCAAATATGCTATATATATTCTCTTTTCTCTTTTCCTTTTTTATAACTCAACCTCGGGATGGTAAAACATCAATGCTTACTTAATTTCAACCAGCTCTGATACGAAATGATGCGATCTCGTACTCGTTGGTTGATTTAAGACGCTTGTGTTCCCGATCGTAAATTTAAGTAGTATCCGATTTAGTTTTTCAAATGGCTAAATTTGGACAAAGATAGGTTTAACAAGGGATTATTGGTTGTTTAGCGAAGGGACGGATGAGGATAGGCTTAAAAGCTGAATAATGAACTAATATTAAAAAGGGAATATTGACCCAATTCTTATGATGCTCTTAAGGTGGAAATGGTTGATAGATTGAACCATGACCCACTATATATTGGAGATAGGAGCCAAACGGTATAATTGGAACACCACACTCGTTAAAGTGATAAGTTCACAAAGGGAATCAGATTGACGCCACTAGACTAGCTAGATAAGTCAATTTGAGCCACAAAAGAACAAAAAGAGTTGAACAACTTACAAATAGATTAAAATTCATCAAGGGTTCAAAAAAGTCTCAAATACAATATTTGAGCTTAGTATTTATAGCTCTACAAAAGTTCAGCCAAATGGACTAGTTTAATTCAGCTTAATTGAGTTGAATAACCATTGAGCTATCCTACGTGGCTTTTGAAGACTCCCATGCATAGGTGATGCCAATAGCCATGCCATTTGCACTCCCCAAATAGCCAAAACGTGTAGCCTTTAATTTGAGCTGATGGTTCGAGTAGATGATCGGTTTTGGATGGTATGAACATGGCTGATGCCTTCTTGGGAAGCCGAATGTGTCATCTCCCTTTTAATGTTGCATAGGGCACATGAACAGCCTTCAAGGTGTGAAAACCTAAAATTGGATGGTCACTTGGTTTGAACATAGCATCCAGCTGATTGGACAAGTGTGAAAACACTTGTGTCCATTGCATTCCATGAAAGGTTGCTTGGAAGAGAGCAACCAGCAGCTCCCCCATGCATGCACGTCCAAATGCATGTTTCCCCCTTTAATGTCATCCATTAAACACCCTATAAGACACATTAAACACAACTTAAACATAATTTAATTAGTATGAACTAAAGACATGTATTAAAGACGTCTAAACTAGGACATATTTAAAACATATATTTAAGATGTCCTAAACTATGACATAATTAAAAACCCTTATTAAAGATGTTCAGGTTATGACATAATCAAAACTCATATTATGAGATAATTAAAGACTTAAACTAATTTAACTAAATAACTAGAACTGAATTTAATTCTTTATTCCAACAAATAAATTTAGAAGCTGAAGAAGACTAAAGTTGAGCTTGAAGCAAGTTGCATGGCACGCATGGAGTCCATGTCCATGATTGATTAATAAACCCCACAAAGGCTTCACCCCAAATTTGATCAATAAGGCTCGCAACAGCTTCATTAAACCTCTTAGCTCGAGCTCGATTAATCTGCCCTGTTGGTAACTCCATGGGTTTTTCAGCAACTTTAGAAGGGTCTTGGACCATGATCGCGTCACTTACCACTTGAGCTAGTGCTTAAACTTAATCATTTTCTACCACATTAGTTACTTATACTAGCTTAGTTTTTGTTCCTTAATTGCTAAAAAATAAAAGATGCAACATGAAAAGAATAGGACTTGAACCTTAGTTCTCTAAGAGGTTAAATAAGCTCTCGACCACCTAAACTAAAGTTCATTTCATGATAGTTTTAATAATTCCAACCCTATTAATTTTAGGGTGTTACATAGTATCATGCTTACAGTGGCATGTGAATACATGGTGAATAAACACACCTTCTTTAAATTCTCATAGATTGCAAATTTAGAACTTTAAAATTGTTGGTGTATAGAGATAAAAATAAACTTATGAGAAATTAACAAAGGCTTCAAGGCATGTAGCAATGTCACTTTATTTAAGGTTTTATTCGCCCCATATTATGGTGTGGAAAAGAGTTACTGACAAATAAACCTCGAGGATATAATGAAACCTAATGATTGTCTATGTTTTACACTGACGGAAACAGTCCATTGAGCATTGAGTGGAGCATAGCAAGGATATCAATTTCAATAACAAATTTCTACAGTAATTATTTATAGAACAATCTAGAAATATAAAAGATTGTGAGAGAATAGAAAGAAACTTTGTTTCTATATTTTTGGGGGTGTTATACAAATGAAATTCATCTCCTATTTATAGGAGGTCTCATGTCTCTTCATAGGGACAACTACTCAAATGCATAGCCATATCTTTAGCAATAAACATAATTGTTCAATAGATATCTACTTGAATAATTATGACTATTTGTTAAGCATCAAGTGACATAACTTTTAGTTACTTATAAGTTTTCATTTGCAACTATTGGAACATTATATATATATTGAAAATGTTCCAACAATACACACTTCCTACATTTGGAATTCAGTACCTACTTTAGTGTGATGTTTTGGAATTAAAAAAAACATTCATTTGATAGTCATATAATAATAAAAATAATGTTAAAAATATTGATTAGGATTTTTAAAAAAAACAAATACGCATTTGAACTCATCATGATAGAATAATTTTTTTTGTTGGAACAATGTTCTTAAGAAAAATTGAAATGAGCATTTTGATTGAAATAGTTAACAAGATTAACTACTTAGACTAACTAACGACATGATAAAAGTAGAGTGATCAAATTAGGTCCAAATTTGAAGTATATAGATTAAATCTCATGTTTCAGTATAGGCTAGGGGCCAAAATTGAAATTTGGCTATTGTCTTATAATGTCAAATACTGGTTCGCAGGTTAATCGATTTTTAAAATTTTTAAAATTTTTTAACCTTCAACATTTACAGTTTTTGTCAATTTGGTCCATACCCTTTAAAATATGTAATATAAAAAAAAGAATTCCATTTTTTTCTTATTTTAAACAAAACTTTAAAAAAAACTCTATTTTTAAAAAAATTAAAATCTATTTAAAAAATATATTTTTGAAAGATATTTTTAAAATATAAAAATTCCAAAATTCAATGTTATAAACCCAGGGAAAAACCAAAAAGTTTTTTTGGGTACCAGAATTAAATTGTACATTTTTATAATAGTAAAAATGCAATGTTACCATTTTAATAGCCTATATCTTTATAAATTTTAAAGGATTAAATCCAATTTTTATTATTTGGGGAGGAGCAAAGTGTAAATTTATCATTACTAGTTTAAAATTTTATAAACTATAAAGGAGTCTAAATGAAAAAAATTCCATTTTAATGGGAGGGTTGGGGCCCCTGCTAGCCCCCACTTGGTTCTGCCACTATCTAAACCTAACAGAACCGATTGGATGAAGAACAAGCTAGGGTATTAATCCGGTGAGAGGTAAAAAATCGGTTGACCTGAATATCGATACGAACTAGTTGAACTGATAGTTGAACTAATTTTTATCATGTTTAATATTTTTATTTTTCATAATTTATTTGCTTTGAGCTGGTTGGACCAGTTGTTCTGGGAACCAATTGGTCAGACTAGTTCAAAATCGATTCAACTAATTTTTAGCTTGATTCAACCAGCCTGTACCTATTTGTAGGTAAACCAATTTTTCACCTCTAACTGGATCAATACCCCAATTGGTTCTTGTTCTCGTTTAGTTTAGATAACATTGAATTTTGAATTTTTTATATCTTTAAAATCATTTTTATTTTTTTAATTTTAAAGAGTTTTTATTGTTTTTCACTATTTTTTAAATATATTTTTAAAAAATAAAAATTATATTAATTTTTGTGTTCTTATTTAAAATATAAAAATATTAAATTTTTAAAAACTTTTTATGTACTTTTAATGAGTAAGGAGACCAATTTGACAAAAAACTATAAATTTTAAGGCCTAAAAATATTATTTTACCTTTGACAATGTTAACTTTAACAATAAAATTAAATGGAGGGACCAAGATTTCTAAATCAGAAAAAGTACAGAGATTTAATGTCCGAAAATTAAAGTATAGGGACTGAATCTCAAAGTTAGAAAGAGTACAAAAACCTTTCACATATTTAAGCCTCTTTTTTTTATCTCACTTTAATAACTAAATAATCATGTCATTAATCAGTTCACCCAAAACCGTCAAGGAAGTCTAACGTGGCAGTGTGGATCACTATAATGTAGCCACTTGTCCATTTAAAAAAAATAATGTTAATTTTTTGTTAAGAATCCATGTCGTTTTTTAATTACACGTTAAGAAATAAATTTAAGGGTGAAGTACATCAACAACCAAACCAAGATGAATGTAGAATCAAATGTGAATCTTTGGAAGATATCTTTTAAGTTTACCACCAAGCTTTGTTTAGCAACATGCTCAATGACAGGTATAAGACCTTTTTCAACCTTATCTTGAGTAGTCCTTAACAAATATTGGTTGAAAAGTTGATGCTTCATGAATCCCTAAGCAACTCGCCTCTAGTTTTTCCACAAATCCATGTCCGAGTTGATAACCCCGTCCCCCAAAATGTCAAAAATTTGCTTGTATTCAGATCCTTTGGGGAAGTTGTTAAAGTTGGAGCTTAGAACGTAGTGAATATTTGCAGGGTCGCAGGTCAGCAACATGTTCATCTTAGCAAACTAAGGGCCACGAAAAAGAATAGTGCCTAGAGTCTCAGTAATCCAGTCATGGAGCCTATGAAAGTTGAGGCATCATCCCAACAACAGGGAAACTCATTAGAGACCAATTCTTATTTCTCAAGCAATATAGAAATAGGAAAAAAATAAGAGCCAAGGAAACTTCTACAAAACCGAAAATTGCCATGAAATTGCAAAGCTTTGGAAAATATTTGTTTAATTCAAGTATGAATACAAGGAAGCTGGCAAATCCAATTTATAAAGGGTTAAAGTAATTAGAAGGTCCTTGTATTATAAGGACTAGATTAAATTAGTCTCTCTATTATTAAAAAGATCAATTTAGTTCTTATATTATTAAAAAGAATTCCATTTATTAACTAAAGGAAAATTTGATCCTTTCCTATTGTCATCCCTTGCTCCGATCCCAGCATAAAAAATATATCTCAATTTTTTCTAGAAGTTAAAAAGAGAAATTCAACATCATTACCTTCCTTTTTTTCATACACAATAATTGCTGAATTTGATACCATTCCAACAAATAGAAATTATTATTTCATTAAACATTAATAAACTCACACCTTATTCATCAATTCTAATTTTAAAACAAATCCCAATCCAAACTTCAACATATGATTCCTCCTTCAATTATCCTTTTGGTTTATTGAATTAATTTATGTGAGTGACACAATATGCAACTTACTCATAATAATACTAATAACAATAAGTTCAATCTACAAAATAGTATCTAAATTATATCATTTTTTATCTTTGTATCTAAATATTTCTTTTGTCACAAGTATCTAAATAATTCTTTTTTCTTGAGTTAATAACTCTCGTTTGTCAAATCATTAAGTCTATTTAAAAATAAGCTTCAATTACAAATTAATACCTAAACTATGCCTTTTTTTTCCCTTTCCATACTTAAATATGTTTTTGTCACAAGTAGTATCAAAAATTTTGTTTTTTTCTCAAGTTGGTACCTTTATTAGTTCAATCCTTAATCAATCAAGGTTTTTATGACGTGGGCTTGAATCTTTTTAATGAATATAATGTTTTGGTATAAAATAGGTAGGAATAATAGTTTAGCTACTAGTTGTGACAAAAAAAATATTTAGGTATCAACTTGAAAAAAATAATATAGTTTAAGTACTAATTTGTAAGTTAAATCTTTTTTTTAAAAATAGACCAATTTGAAAAAATAAAATTGACCAAATATTTAAATACCAAAATAATATATATATATATAATTTAAATACCAGCTTAAAAAAATTGTTGTCTGGGCATATGCACGTCAGCTGATCTAATAATCATTTAGTTAAATCCTGTCGTAGTTAATTAAACTGCTACGCTAATGACTTTTTCCTGTTGCAACGGGGTTCTTGGTTTTTCCATATTAATTTTAGTTTTTATTTTTTAGACTTATTTTGATAAAATGAACTTTGTTTTATGACTTTTGATTATCGCTTGACAAAACTTTGAGGTCTTTTTCATATATATTTCTTAAAACAAAAAATTTTCAAGAACTTTTAAATTATTTTCACTATTTTAAATATAAAATACAAATTAATTAAATATTAAATACAAAACAGAATTTGGTTCAAATTAATTAAATATTAAATACAAAACAGAATTTGGTTCAGTTTCGTGTAACCACGATTTTTCAACTTACATTCCAAACATCATCCAAATTAGGGGTGAGCATTCGATCGAATCGAAAATTTTCGAGTTAATCGAGTTTTCGAATCTCATTTTATCATCCTAACTTTATTTGAAGTTTTCTCGAATCGAGTCGAGTGAGATGGAATTCGAATCGAATCGAATCGAATATATTTGTTCGAGTTAAATTTTAAAAAATAATTTTGGGTCCTTGTAACCACTGTCACCCATCGTAATAAAATTTGTCCACCTTAATCAAATTTTTTATTAACTTTCATCACCTCATAATTTATTTATTAATTTTTATATATTGGTTAGCTTCTTTGCTTACTTAGTTGTTTTAATTATCTTCAGATTCTTGTCACTATGTATTTTGGAATTAAAAAATATATTAAATGAATTAAAAAATATATTAAATGTAAAAATATGATTTTTTTAATAAAAGTTATTTTAAAAATAAAATGTGAAATTGATACCAATATAAAATTTTAACTCGAATATTTTATGGCATAATTAATAATTCAATTTTAATATAAATATTCAATATGACTAAACAATTCAATAATATAAATAATATAAATAATATAAAATGTGAAATTTAATTTAATAATATAAATAGTAGATATAAATAAAATTATTACTATTTATGTTTAGTGAATTTTTTTTGGATAATTTTGATTTTTTATTTGAGGGTAAAGGGTGAGAAGTAAAAGTTTAGGGGGAAAATAAAAAGTTTTGGAGAATAAAAGTTTGAGGGAAAATAAATAGGGGGAGTAAAATTTTGGAGGAAAAATATTAAAAAAAATTGGAGGGGGGAGGGTTTGGGGTAGATGGGAGGTGGGATGGGAAGGGAATAAAAGTTTTAGGGGAAAAGTGGGAGGGAGTAAAAATTTTGGGAGAAAATAAAATGTTTTGAGGGTTTTTGGGAGTAAAATTTTGAGAAAAAATAAATGAGAGAGTAAAATTTTGGTGGGAAATAGATTTTGGGTAGATTGGGGGGCTGGGAGGGGAGGGGAGTAAAAGTTTTGGGGGGAAAGTGGAAAGGAGTAAAAGTTTTGAGGGAAAAGTAAAAAGGTTTAGGAGTTTGGGGTAAAAATGTAAAATATTATAGTTTGATATTCGAATTATTCGAGTTATTCGAATTTGAAAACTCAACTCGATTCGAACTCGAAATTCGAAAAAAAAATTCGAGTTGATTCGAATAACTCGATTAACTCGAATAACTCGATTCGTTTAACTCGAAATTCAAATTTTTTCTCGATTTTTTCGAGTCGAATCGAGTTTTGCTCACCCCTAATCCAAATACCTTAGGTTTGGTTGGTTTTCGATTTGGTTAGCTTTTTTGCTTAGCCCTAACTAATAAAAAAAAAATCATCATATGCAATTTTATCTAATTGCTCTCACATTCCATATGTTAGGCTATTCCCTCTTTAACATATAAATTTCTTAAATTAAAGAATTTATGAGCCATCTTTAGTATTTGTTTCTGCCTCCATTCTCTCAATTGGTATTGTATCCTACAATATGGTAAAAAAAATTATAACATTTTTTAAATAAATAAGTATATTATTTTTTATAATATATAACATGGATATGTAAATAAGTTATGTCCATATTTTTTGTCATAACATTTTATATAAGTATATTATAATACTTTTTATAATATTTTTATAACAAGCAAATTACTTTTATAATATGCTTTTTAATAGAACTGTAGAAAATTTTAAGATATAATTAATATAATTTTTTGCATAATTTTATAAAATATACATAAATTAATTTTTAATATTTATGATATAACTTTAAAAAATTTTAATTATAATTATTCGAAACACTCATACATGTTTATGCTTATAATATAATTTTCATAACTTAAACTTATATAAAGAAATTTAAAGTTAAAGAAGTGTTTGAAAATCCCTAATATAATTTTTATAACTTCAATCTGTATCCTCATCTTAAGAATTTAAAAGTGTAATTGGAACTTAACTATAAAATTTAAAGCTATTTAAAATTCGTTAGAAGTTTATTTAAAACAAAAACAAACAAAAATTCCAACCCCTACCCTACATATCTACAAGAGATGGTTAATGTTGGAAAAATTCACTTAATAAATTGAATTAAGAAGAACAAGAAATTTGCCTAAACTTGGTTATATCAATTTCATGGCATTACAGAGTTTTCTTCAAGTTTTCTTCTTGGCTCTCATTTCCTTTCTGTTTCTATACCGCTTGATGAGAAATAAAAATGGGTGTCCAAAGAGTTTTCCTGGCATTGTTGAGCTTCTCCTCAACGTTCATCGGCTCCACGACTGGTCTACTGAGACACTAGAAAGCTGCAAGGGCACTTTTGTTTTGGAAGGCCCTTGGTTTGCTAAGATGAACTGGGTGGTGACATGTGACCCTGCCAATGCTCACTACGTTATGAGTTCCAACTTTGACAACTTCCCCAAAGGGCCTGAATTCAAGCAGATGACCGATATCTTAGGAGACGGGATTTTCAACTCCGACATGGATTTGTGGAAAAACCAGCGGATAGCAGCTCAAGGATTCATGAGACATCACCTTTTCCACCAATTCTTGTTGAGGACTACCCGAGACAAGGTGGAAATGGGGCTGATGCCCATCATTGACCATGCTGCTAAACATGGCTTGGTCATCAACCTAGAAGACATTTTTCGAAGGTTCACGTTTGATTCTGCATGCATCTTGGTTACCGGCTATGATCCTAGTTGCCTCTCCCTTGAACTCCCTCAAGTTCTTTTCTCCAATGCCGTGGATGATTTCGAGCAAGCATTATTTTACCGGCTTGTTAGACCACGAAGCTTTACTAAGTTGCAGAAGTGGTTGAACATAGGACAAGAAGGGAAATACAAGAAGGCATGGAAAGTTCTTGATGATGTATTAGCTGAATATATATGTCAGAAAAGAAAAGAAGCGAACAAGCTGAACCAGGAGTTGGTATCAGTAGACGGTGTGGATCTCTTAACATCATACATAACTGAAAAGGAATCAACAGGTTTGAAATGTGATTATAAGTTCTTGAGAGACACCGCTCTGAATATGATAATTGCTGCGACGGACACGACGAGCACTGCTCTTACTTGGTTCACTTGGCTGGTTTCCAAGCATCCAATAGTGGAAAACAAGATCATAGAAGAACTTGAATCAAAAATACCAGTAAGTGAAACCAAAAGGAGGCGGCTATTCAATGTCGATGAGGTAAAGAATTTGGTTTATCTCCATGGAGCACTGTATGAGGCATTAAGGTTGTATCCACCAGTCCCTTTCAATCACAAGGAACCTGTCAAACCAGACATGCTTCCAAGCGGGCATCCAGTTCATCCAAAGACAAAAGTCTTGTTTAGTGTGTATTCAATGGGAAGAATGAAGTCAATCTGGGGAGAAGATTGCTACGAATTCAAGCCTGAGAGATGGATTAATGAGAGAGGAGAGATCAAACATGAGCCATCATACAAGTTCTTATCTTTTGGTTCAGGGCCAAGGAAATGTTTGGGGAAGGAAACATCGTTTATTCAGATCAAAGCCGTGGCATCTGCTCTAATTTACAATTATCGTATTCATGTAATGGAAGAAACTCCGATTATTCCGGCCGTATCGGTTGTCCTGCACACCAAGCATGGACTGATGACTAGGATCTCCAAGCGATGGGAATAAATGTCTGATAGCCTGCTACAAAAGAAGAATGACTAGTGTGATGCGATGGCATTGATTGTAGATAACTTAGTACAAAGTTAAATACCAAGTGCAATATGATTAAAAATAACTCAGTGTAATATATGTTTGGTGAATGTAATTGAAAAGTATTGTATTAGTGATAATAGATTGTATGAAAACTGTGATTCCATATAATTTTAATCTTTTTCCAATAATAGAATAACAATTCAGATTTTTCCTTCTGATTTTCAGCTTTTTCTTCATCAAAAAATTCAAATCCAACTAAAAATACAAAAAATCAAAAGAAAAAATATGTATTAATAACCGATTCCTCTAAAAGTTTAAATATGTACATTTAAATTTTAAAATTTAGTCTTTATACTTTAGTTTAGAGATATTTAGTCCCTGTACTTTTTTATTTAAAAATTTTGGTCATTTTCTTTAATTTTGCCTTTAAAGTTAACAGTGTCAAAGGTAAAATAATTTTATTAACTCTCAACATTTATATTTTTTTGTCAATTTGGTTATTACCTGTAACACCCCAAACTCGGCCTAGACGTTATGGTCGAATCTAGCGATGTCACAAGGAAAGGGATTTGAAGACTAGATTGTCGAGTTTAAAAACTGTTACAGTAAGTTAGCTTTTATTTAATTCGGAAAAAAAACTAGTTGATTTGCTTTAAAACTTGTCTCTTAGCGGAAGCTTTTGTAACCAATTAATTTAGGGAAAATCGTTGCTATTTACGAAAAACCTTTGTTTTTTTAAAAAAATCGTGTTTTGTGGAGTTGCAGATTTTTAAAAAATCCTTAAAAAAATAGTATAAAGTCCCAAATTTAAAGCCAACCAGTCAATAGTCCAGAAGATACATCAAAAACCCCAAATAAGTAATAAATTCTAGGCATTAACGGAAAATAGTTTAAAATTTACGTGTGGCCGCCATCGAGTCCTCCGCTGCACCGACCCGTCAAGTCTGGGGATTGCCTGTACAGATTAAATAGAGAAAGGGTGAGTTTTCGCAAACTCAGAATTTAGTTAGATATAGTCTGGGGCATGTGCCCATCACAGAATTAGTTTGGGCCTTTGCCCATTCAGATACAGTCTCAGAAATACATTAGGGCCTTGGCCTATATCAGATACAGAATGTAGATATAGTAAATTAGAATCCTACCCACCAGCCTCTACACAACATCTCCGTCCAACCCTACACACCATGTGGGGATTAAATCAACCCACCCATCCCTACAAACCATGCTATGCCGAAATGCAGGACATAATCAGAAGGTTACAGCTGAGCTGGCAAATAACAAGCTTAATATCCTTTCAGACACTTCCCCTAAATATCATCAACCCACCCCGATGTAACGTAACATACAAAATATGTCATGCCATTATGCAATTAATAGTACATACATTAAGATATCATTAGACATGCTCGGTATAGAAATCAGACAAACAGATCACACATATAGGGGTTTGAGTAAAGCTTACCAACCCTACAGTAGGTGCACAGTCGACTTGGGCGATCTGTCCAAACTTACAGAACTTTTTAGAAAAATGGGCCCATACGCCCATTCGGCCCAAATTGGCCTTGGCTACGTGATCCATTTTCAATGTAACCCGTGCTAGTTAATTATTCATATATGTTTTCGCTATTTACTTATATGTTCCTTCAAAGCTGTCTACTTGAGTTACTGTTACTAAATTATTAATATCTTGGGCTACAGAATTCTAAATTAAGATCCACTTGATTTAGCCAATAAGTACAGTAAAATCTTCAAACTTACCCTGTTCTGCTGTCTGACAACTTCGACCTTTCTTTGCTAAAAATTAGTTATCTCTTAGTACAAAATTTGGATGATATTTCCATTTGTTTCTATTGAAAATAGACTCATTAATAATTTAAACATGTAAATTTCAACCCCTACTTATTTTTCTCTAATTTTTGATGATTTTCCAAAGTCAGAACAGGGGAACCCGAATTCATTCTGACCTTGTCTCGCAAAATATATTATATCTCACGATTTAAATTTTCATTACTTACACCGTTTCTTATATGATAAAATAGACTCAATAATATCTAATTCCATATTTTGTTCATCCTCGAATTCGATTTCCATAATTTATGACGATTTTTCAAATTTAACCTACTGCTACTGTCCAAACAGCAAGCTATTTTAGCTTTTCGCCGAATCTTTTCTTTTTTCATTTCGGGCACACACCTGGTTTCAATTGAAGCTAAAACGATCCTCGAGCACTCCAAAACCTATTTTCGACCATCCAAAAACCAATTTTAGTCACTTAAACCGATACCAAACTGAATTATTAAGAACAGACCATCCCCAAATATTTCCGACAACTCATACCTTGAACGCACAATAACGAAATCGCACTTCCTCAACACCGATTGGAATCCACAACAGCCTAAAGGTCTCCTAAACATGAAATAATTCCATTAATTACTGATTCAAGGATACTGATACTAAAACACACTTACCCAACTTACCGAAACAGATGAAATCGATGGTTGCACCCAAATAGACGGTTTGAAAAAATAAAGAAAACAAAAGGAGTGGGGAAAGAGAAGAAAATTTGGCTATAAAGACAAAAATGGAGAAAAGAAAAGAAAAACTGGCAGAGGAGGGAGTTAGACATCGATTACAAAGAGGACTTTTGGGGAAACTGATTCACTCAATCTCACTACCCACATTATCTCAACCACCCATTTTTTAGTTATCAATTATAACTCAAACTCTCAGTCACCAAGCCGAGCAAAAATAACTCTCCATTGCCCACACAGAGATTCTAACCCCCGCATTCCAGCACACTAACACTCCACTTAACCACCAGACCAGCAGGCCCATTCTGTTGTATACTTACAAACATTTAAATAAAAGCCTATTCGACAAAGTTAGGGCTTTACTTAGAAGAATCCAAAAAATTTTGCCAAAGGCATGGCTTGAACTTGGGACCTCTCACACACCCAGAACACTTAACCATTGAAGCAGATACACAGTTGTGTCACACCTTCGCAAGAACAAAAATAAAATTTTAGGGTGTTACAATTCTACCCCCTAAGGAAGATTTAGTCCTCAAAATTTTACCTAATCAGAATAGATAAGGACACTGCTGACACATCGCATCCTCAGGCTTCCATGTGGCCTCCTCAGTGCTATGATTACACCATAGAACTTTACCAGTGGAATGAATTTCTTTCTCAGAACCTTAACATCGCGATCCAAAATCTGAACCGGCTCTTCCTCAAAGGTCAAATCTGCCCTAACCTCGATCTCTTCAACAGGGACAATATGAGTAGGATCAGAGTGGTAGCGCCTCAACATTTCCTCCAATATCTGAATCACCCTCTCAGACTGACCATCGGTCTGAGGATGGAATGCAGTACTGAAGTCCAACTTTGAACCTAGTGCCTCATGTAACTTCTTCCAAAATTGAGACGCGAAACGAGGATCATTATCAGAGGTGATCGAAACCGGAACTCCATGTAGTCTCACTATCTTAGAAATATAAAACTTCACTAGCTTCTATAGAGAATAATCAATACGAACCGGTATGAAGTGGGCGGACTTGGTCAATCGACCCATGATGACCCATATTAAATCTTTCTTAGTGGGTGTTAGAGGTAACCCATTAATGAAATCCAAAGTTACACGCTCCTATTTCCAAAGAGGAATATTAATCGGCTACAGCAAACCCGAAAGTAACTGATGCTCAGCCTTAACCTACTGGCAAGTTAGACATCTGCCCACAAAATCAGTAACCTCACGTTTTAACCCTGGCCACAAATATTCTTTGTAATGGCGTGGAGACAGTATTACATCTTATTTCCGCCAGGATGCATAGCATAAGGGCTACTATATACCTCTCTCAGTATGGCATGTCTCAAATCAGTATCATTCAGAACACAGATTCTCCCACAGAAATAGAGTACCCCATCACTAGTCAGTCCAAAATCAGTAGTATTACCACCCTCAATCTGCCGGAATCAAAGACCCAACGGCTCATCCTCCAACTGCTTACCCTTAATCTGCTCAATCTATGATGGCTTAACCTAAATCTCGATTAATAAACTACCATCATCAAATAAACTTAGGCGAGTATAGTCCTACGGATCAGTGCATCAGCCACCACATTGGCCTTACCATGGTGGTACTCAATGGTGCAGTCATAGTCTTTAAGCAGCTGAATCCATCTACGCTGCCTAAGATTAAGTTCCTTCTGAGTGAGGACATACTTGAGGCTCTTATGATCAACGTAGATGATACACTTCTCATCAAACAAATAATGCCTCCAGATTTTCAGTCCGAATACCACAGCGGCCAACTCCAATTCATGCGTCAGATAATGCTCCTTACCATCCTGCATCAACACACATCCCAAATCGATATGTGATGCATCACTTTAAACAGTTAACTCATCTCTAGGCTCTGACTGTATCAAAACAGATGCCTCAATTAGTACAGTATTGAGCTTCTCAAAACTCTCTTGCTGCGCATTAGTCCAGTTAAATGGTACACCTTTACGTAGCGGCTTAGTCAATGGTGCTATAATCAATGAAAAACCCTCTACAAATCATCGATAATATCCTACTAGTCCCAGAAAACTACGGATCTCAGACATGTTCCTAGGTTGCTTCCACTCCAACACAGCCTCAATCTTTCGAGGATCAACTTGAATCCCCTCAGCCGAAACTACATGACCAAGAAATCTATCCTCACGCAGCCAGAACTCGCACTTACTAAACTTAGCATAGAGTTGTTTTTCCCTCAAGGTCTGAAGAATGACTCGAAGGTGATCATCATGCTTATCCTCAGTCCTCGAGTAAACTAGTATATCATCGATGAATACCACCACAAATCAATCTAGATAAGGCTGGAACACTCGATTCATTAAATCCATGTAAACTGCTGGTGTATTAGTCAATCCGAATGGAATCACTAGGAACTCGTAGTGACCATAACGAATCTTAAACGCTATCTTACGAACATCAGGCTCCTTAACCATTAATTGATGATATCCAGATCGAAGGTCAATCTTGGAGAAAAATAAAGCTCCTCGAAACTGGTTAAACAGATCATTTATCCTCGGTTGGGGGTACTTGTTGCTAATAGCCATCTTGTTCAGTTGTCGAAAGTCAATACACATCTGCATGGATCCATCCTTCTTTTTTACAAATAGTATCGGTGCTTCCCACGGAGACATACTAGGGCGGAAGAACCCACACGATCCAATAACTCTTAAATCTGAGCCTTAAGCTCCGTAACTCCTTTGGTACCATTTGGTAGGGGCGATAGACACCGGAACTGTACCAGGAAGGAGCTTTATCCCAAACTCCACTTCACGATTCTAAGGTAAACCTGGTAGCTCCTCAGGAAAGACATCTAAAACATCATTTACTATTCTGATATCCTTAACTGTAAAGTCCCTAGAATCCGAAACACTTACACAAACCAAGAATGCCTCACATCCCTTACGAACCAACTTTTCCACCACCAATGCAGAGATCACATTAGATAAGTAGTTCTGACGTTCTCCAAACATGACTACCTCCATATCCTCCTTAGCTATTTTCACCTTCTCGACCAGGGCAGAAAGATCTCACTCCCTCTGCGGACTACCAGAACTCTCAAATTATCTCTAAGGCCATCCTCAAAGCGGATACATTGCTCGTACTCAGATGCCTCTATACCTTACGCATAGCGACTCAGTCTCAGAAACTCGGCCTCATACTCGGCCACTGATCGACCCCACCTGTGTAAGATTCAGAAACTCTCTCCTACGTTCATCCACATAACTAACTTTGACATATTTTCCCTAGAAGGCGATCTTAAAGAACTCCCAGGTCAGACGTTCGGGCTGAGTGCCCTCCTTAATAGTCAACCACCTCTGATAAGCCTCATCCCGCAGCAACGAGACTGCACCCTTTAATTTCTGCTTAGGGGTGAAATCTAGATCATCCATGATCCTATCTGTGGCCTCAATCCAGTACTCGACCACATTAGGGGCGACCCTAATAACACCCCTGAAAAGCTCAGCTCCATTGGACCGGAGTCGTTCCATAACCGACCCTCGACCCCTAAATCCTGTATTGGGTCTAGCGACCCTCTCCAAAATTCTTAGCATAGCTTGGGACAATCCATCGTCCCCAGCCATGCGATCTTGAGACCCAGTCTCAGTAGCAGGCAATATTGGCATCTAACTCGTATCCAAATTTCGCAGGCTGCTCGATGACGATGACTCAGCTCGAGCCCCTCTACGGCATTTACCTTGGCCTCTAGTACCCCGCCCGCGGATACCTCGTGTGCTCATATCTAATCAGATTTATCTAGTATTATAATTTTTATGAATCAGTTACAGTTCCAGTTTTATTAACAAATGTTTTCTGTAAAACAGTATCGGTTATTCAGAGTTCGTTCTCATAAATCGTAGTCTCACTGCAGTTTCCAGTTTCTCTACAATTTTTGTTATATACACTAACTAAAATGTTTTCGGTACAGTTTACTATCTATAGTAGTTTCAGAATATGCTACTCATATTTTCAAAAACTTATCAGAGTTTTTAAAACACTTACAGAATCGATGCTGGAGACTCGGTGTACCATATACTTAGTCAAAAATATTTCAAACCATTTAAAAATCATCTCTTTAAAACCAAGTTTTAAAACCCAAATCCAAAATCGAGTTTTACAACCTGCCTCTGATAGCACTAAATGTAACACCCTAAAGCCGGTCTAGACGTTATGGACGAATCTGGCGTTGTCACATGGAAAGGGATTTGAAGACTAGGTTGTCAAGTTTAAAAACCGTTACAGTAAGTTAGCTTTTATTTAATTCGAAAAAAAAACTAGTTGATTTGCTTTAAAACTTGTCTCTTAGCGGAAGCTTTTGTAACCAATTAATTTTCTATTTACGAAAAACCTTTTTTTTTAGAAAAAACCCGTGTTTTGTGGAGTTGTAGTTTTAAAAAAAATCCTTAAAAAATAGTATAAAGTCTCAAATTTCAAGCCATCCAGTCCATAGTCCAGAAGATACATCAAAAACCCAAAATAAGTAATAAATTCTAGGCATTAACAGAAAACAGTCTAAAATTTATGTGTGGCCACCATCGAGTCCTCCACTGCACTAACCCGTCAAGTCTGGGGATTGCCTGTACAGATTAAATAGAGAAAGGGTGAGTTTTCGCAAACTCAGTGTGTAATCCCCACAGAAAACATGCATACAGATAATCAACAGAATTCAATTAGATACTGTTTGGGGCCTATGCACATCATAAAATCAGTTTAGGCTTACCCATTCAGATACAGTTTCATAAATACATTAGGGCCTTGGCCCATATCAGATACAAAATACAGATACAGTAAATTAGAATCCTACCCGCCAGCCTCTACACACCATCTCTGTCCAACCCTACACACCATGTGGGGATTTAATCAACCCACCCATCCCTAAAAACCTTGCTGTACCGAAATGCGGCACATAATCAGAAGGTTGCAGCTGAGCTACCAGATAACAAGCTTAATAGCCTTTTAGACACTTCCTCGAAATATCATCAACCCACCCTGATGCAATGCAACATACAAAATATGTCTTGCCATTATGCAATTAATAGTACATACATTAAGATATCATTAGACATGCTCGGTATAGAAATCAGACAGAAGATCACACATATAGGGGTCTGAGTAAAGCTTATCGACCCTACAGTAGGTCCACAGTCGACTTGGGTGACCCGTGCAACCTTACAGAACTTTTTAGAAAAATGGGCTCACACGCCCATGTGGCCCATTCGGCCCAAATTGGCATTGGCTACGTGATCCATTTTCAATGTAACCCGTGCTAGTTAATTATTCATATATGTTTTCGCTATTTACTTATATGTTCCTTCAAAGTTGTCTACTTGAGTCACTGTTACTAAATTATTAATAACTTGAGCTACAAAATTCTAAATTAAGATCCGCTTGATTTCTTTAAAACTAGACTCAAATACTTTCTACCATAAAATTTTTAGAATTTTTGGTTTACCCAATAAGTACAGTAAAATCTTCAAACTTACCCCTGTTCTGCTGTCTGACAACTTCGACCTTTCTTTGCTAAAAATTAGTTATCTCTTAGTACAAAATTTGGATGATATTTCCATTTGTTTATATTGAAAATAGACTCATTAATAATTTACACATGTAAATTTAAACCCCTAATTATTTTTCTCCAAATTTTGATGATTTTCCAAAGTCAAAACAGGGGAACCCAAATTCATTCTGACCTTGTCTCGTAAAATTTATTATATCTCACGATTTAAAATTGCATTAGTTACACCGTTTATTCTATGAGAAAATAGACTCAATAAGATTTATTACATGTTTTGTTCATCCTCTAATTCGATTTCCACAATTTATGGCGATTTTTCAAAGTTAGCCTACTGCTGTTGTCCAAACAGTAAGCAATTTCGGCTTTTCGTTGAATCCTTTTTTTTTTACATTTCGGGTACACACCTAGTTTCAATTGAAGCCAAAACGATCCCCAAGCACTCCAAAATCTATTTTTGACCATCTAAAAACAAATTTCAGTCACTTAAACTGATACCAAACTGAATTATTAAGAACAGACCATCCCCAAATATTTTCGACAACTCATACCTTGAATGCACAATAACGAAATCGAACTTCCTCGGCACTGATTGGAATCCACAGCCACCTAAAGGTCTCCTAAACATGAAATAATTCCATTAATTACCGATTCAAGGATATCGAAACTAAAACACGCTTACCCAACTTACCGAAACAGATGAAATCGATGGTTGCACCCAAATAGACGGTTTGCAAAAATAAAGAAAACAAAAGGAGTGGGGAAAGAGAAGAAAATTCGGCTATAGAGACAAAAGATGGAGAAAAGAAAAGAAAAGGAAAACTAGCAGAGGAGGGAGTTAGACATCGATTACAAAGAGGACTTTTGGGGAAACTGATTCACTCAATCTCACTACCCACATTATCTCAACCGCCCACTATTCAGTTATCAATTATCAATTATAACTCAAACTCTTAGTCACCAAGCCGAGCAAAAATAACTCTCCCTTGCCCACGCAGAGATTCAAACCCTCACCTTCCAGCACACTAACACTCCACTTAACCACCAGACCAGCAAGCCCATTCTATTATATACTTACAAACATTTAAATAAAAGCCTATTGGACAAAGTTAAGGCTTTACTTAGAAAAATTCAAAAAATTTTGCCAAAGGCATGGCTTGAATTGGGACCTCTCACACACCCAGAACACTTAACCACTGAAGTAGATACACAGTTGTGTCACACCTTACCAAGAACAAAAATAAAATTTTGGGGCGTTACATTACCCTTTAAAAGTACTTAGAATTTAAAATTTTTAAAAACTAATTTTCTTCTTTGAAATAAGAACATAAAAATGAAAATTTTAATTTTTTTAAAAAATAAAAAATTAAAACTCCTTAAATTTTAAAAAATAAAAATGGTTTTAATAATTTAAAAAAATTCCAAAATTTAATATTATTTAAACTAGATTGGACCAGTCAGTCAGAGTGAGAACAGGTTGGGGTGTCGATCCAGCACAAGCTAAAAAATCGACTGACCCGAGAACTAGAACGGACTTGTTAAATCAAGATAAAAAACCGATTGAACTAATTTTGAACTGGTCTAACCAATTGGTTCCCACAGCGACCGATCCGTCGATTCAAAGAAAATAAATTATTAAAAATTAAAAATAAAGATATTAAAAATATATAAAAATCAATTCAATTGTTAGTTCAACTAGTTTTTTAGCTCGGTTCAACCAGTCCGTACGGTTCTTAAGGTCAACCAATTTTTTAACTCTCACCAAACTAATACCCTAGCTTGTTCTTGAAATGGTTTGGTCTAGTTTAGATAAAAATGAATTTTGGAATTTTGGAATTTTTAAAATTTTTAAAATCTTTTTTATTTTTTATTTTTATTTTTAAACTATAAAGATATTTTGTTTTTTTCTCGTTTTTTATTCTTTAAAAAATTATATATATTTAATATTTTTTATTTTTTATTTAAAATAAAAATATTTTTAATATATTTTTTAAAAAATTACGTGCTTTTAAAAGGTATTGACCAAATTGACCAAAAAAAAGCTATAAAAGTTGAGTTCTAATAAAGTTATAAACTTTTAACAACCAGTAGACTCGCGAATCGATACGAGCTGGAAAAAAATAGTTGAACTGAAAATTGAATCGATTTTGATAATTTGTTAAATATTTTTATTTTTTTTACTTTTAATAAATTATTTTCTTGGAACCAGTTAGAGCAGTTGTTCTGGGAACCAATTAGTCAAACTAGTTCGAAATCGATTCAGTAGTTGGTTCAATCGATTTTTTAGCTCAGTTCAACCAATCTGTACAAATTTGTGGGTCATTTCATTTTTTTACCTCTCACCGGACCGATACCTCAATTGGTTCCTAATCTGACCACTCGATTTGGTCTGATTTAGTCTACATTGAATTTTGAAACTTTTGCTTATATTTGTAAAATTATTTTTTTATTTTTTATTTTAAAGACTTTTTATTTTTTTTATTTTTATTTTCATTTTTTTAAAATTTTAAAAATTATAGTTTTTAATTATAACCTTTTATTTAAAAAATAAAAAAAATGTTTTGTTTTGCTTTTTTAAAATTTTATATAATTTTATCAAGGTGTGTATTAATGCTACTTTCTTTTAGGTTCTATTTGCCCCCACCTATATTATGGTGTGCAAAAAAGTTACTGACAATTATACCTCGAGGATACAATGAATCCCAATGATTGTTTACATTCTACACTCACGAAAACAATTCACTGAGCATTGAGCAGAGCATAGCAAGAATATTAATTTCTATAAAAAAATTTCTATAGTAATTCTTTATAAAACAATCTAGAAATATAAAAAATGGTGAGAGAATAGAAAGAAACTTTGTTTCTACATTTTTGGGTGTGTCATACAAATGAAATTTATCTCCTATTTATAATAGGCCTCATGTGTCTTCATAGGGACATAACTATCCAAATGGATAGTCATACCTTTAGCAATAAACATAATTATTCAATAGATATCTTCTTGAATAATTATGATTATTTGTTAATAATCAAGTGACATAACTTTTAATTACTAATTTTTCATTTGCAAATATTGAAGCATTATATATATTTTGAAAATGGTCCAACAGTCTCCCCCATTTTCAAAATATTCTAGATTTTGATAATCTTGGAAATTAATTTCATAAATGAAGGTCTCTTATAATTGAACCTTCACTTAGTGAAAACAAGTTAAATTTAATCGAAATTGCATGATAGACTAAGCTTTGAACCAGTTATTCCATTTGATTAACTGAACACATCTCACACAATGATTTCAACACCAGTAAATGCACAGTATCTAGGGAGACTATAATGGCCATGTGTTTGTAACCTCTTTTCATGAGTGCTCTCAAAGCCAAGTCCTTTGAGCTCTTTGAAACAGCCACACTTTCACTCACATAGGTAGATCCCATCAAGAGTACTCCCGTAATTATTGTACTTTAACATATTTATGTTATGAGCTTATTAAAAGTATAATACTCTCACACTTTCCTTATCACTACGAGTACCTAGCTCTTTTTCCCTTAGGATGATATATTATATATTATTTTATAGTGCTGGCAGTTACATACTGATGTTGTACTTTGTCTTATTGAACTCAAAACTTGACGTTATTTCAAGCGTTGAGTTGAGTTTCCATCATGGGTGACTCAAATATTATAAAGCTTGTACCTCATCTCTAGATTTCCAAATTTTCAACATAGCTATGTTAATTATCTATACCATATGGTAAAACTTTATATTTATTTTTATCTTGAAAATTCACAAGTCCAACATCCCGACCATGTTCAATTACCCATTCTTTCGCAAAAGAATACTATCAAGGATATCTTTTCTACTATTATCAAATTACGATGATCACTTTATCTTTTCTTATCATGATAATTTCATATTTGGCTACTTTATTTATTTCTTGATATACAAGAAATTAATTTCACGATCACCATATATATGAAACCATATGTCATGTTTATTTCACTGAATAAGTTGTTGTAAAGAGGCCTCGAATCCCTTGGTGAAACCAGACAATATACTTTCTATTTGTCATAGCTTCTTTTCAACGTCAATACATGACTTTAAAACTTTTTTCCATTCATAGTCAAATAACATACTTTTTCTTAACACACCACAAATATACAAGGGTGTAACATATATAGTCATATTAGAGGACCATCAATTGTCCAATCAAATGACTATAAAATTACACTTTTATTCACCCTTCACCAATGGATATCATCAATTATTTTCTGACTACAATCAAAATCATGTTCATCACCTAAATGGGTTAAATAACATTCATATTGCTATTTCATACTCACGAGATCTTTTATTCATGGCTTCCAAAGTAAATTTCAAAATTTACATCTTAAAATTTTATAAAATCATCGGATTATAGATCATATCCAAGTCATAAAAAACCGCATGCACCATCATAAATATGCATACTAGGATCTTAATTTCAAATATATGATTATCACGTTATATATTCTCACTAGAAAACTTCATACTAGAATAGTGATCTTATTATATAAGCCAATGCTTTCCGTTATTCTACATTAACTAGAAAAATTAACCATGGATACACATATGACTTATTCCATTTCCAGTCAAAACCACTTCTAGTCCAAACTTTATAATATAGAATAAAAATGTGCAATCATATATAAAACCCATTTAGGTTAAGGTTATTTAACAAAAACAACCAAAATTATTTATATTATATGATCATCTACAAACTTTCACTTTTAAAAATGAAAATAATGTCTCATCAATATCATCCAAATACTAGTTACTAATATTATGATCTAAATAAAGAAATGATTTCATACAGCAAATTAAATATGTCATAAAAAAGAAAGTATACCTTTGTACTAAAAATTTCACTCACAAATTAGATGGAACAAATTAAATTCCAATTCTTCAAATATATTGTCTATTTATAATGCACTAATATGTGCCTAAATGACTCTTTAAAAAGAGAAATTCAACATCATTACCTTCCTTTTTTTTCTTCTCTTGTATTCTATTGATAAGAAAAAAGAGTTAGACTTTGATGATTAGATTTAATAACAAAAATATATATACAATAAAATTTATATAAAGGTGAGATGATATTTAGACGTGTTCATGGATTGAGTCTGGTTCGAGTCAAGCCCAACAAAAATTTTAGGTCCGTTTGCTAGGCTCTGACTCGAACTGAATAAAAATACTAAAATTCAAGTATGGCCTGGCCCGCCGGTATTAATTTTTTTTATATATTTTTTAAAAAATATATAATACATCAAAAATACTAAAAATATGAAAACAAATGTCTCCCAGAAAATTGAAAATAAATAAAAAAATATGTGTACTTAAAAAACACTAAGATAGGTGCAACTTAACAAGCAAATGCCTCTAAAATAGTAATAAAATTAACAATAAAATAAGAGTTTTACAATATTCAAATAGTAACAACATAATAGTAAAATGGTAGTAAAACAACAAGAAAGCAACGGCAAAACAGTAAAAAAAGCAAGAAAATAGCAATTTTTTTTTTGTAAATTCAGGCCGAGCTCGGGCCAAAAAAGCCTTACCTAAGGCCTCTTCTTTTTTTACCCAAACCTATTTTTCAAGCCTATAATTTTACTTAAATCCTCCCATTTTTGGACAAAACTTCGAGTTCGGCCAGATGAACCCACCTATGAATAGATGAAATTCAAAGTAAAACACCAAAACAATTCCAAAAAATTCTAAGTTAGAATATTCTAAAATATTCTAAGTTAAACATAAAAGATTATTTTACATAGTCTCTTCAGCTCAGTTTCAAACCATTAGTAACCCTTTGAGAACCCAAGGCAGTGATAGCGGTAACGGGAAGCTCCCTCTCAACGTCACTGCGTCGAGAAACACTGTGAACATTACCTCGAGGCTGAGCAACACTAGTGTTTTTACCGATTAATTTCTGGTCACGCAGCCTATATTTTCTCATCGTTCATCACCTTCACATTTTCCTTTCCATTTCCACCTAAATGACAACAATTCAGTTTCTTCTTCAACTTCTTGTTTTGGCCTCTCAATCTCTCGTTAAACGCTTCCATTCTCGTAGAGGAAGAAGCAGCAGCAACAGACCCTTTCAAATTTCTGCAATTTTCGACCGTTTCACAGAACAACCCCGATGGTTTTCTAGGGTCAAACTTAAACATTGATAATTTTTGTTTCAAGAACTTGTTAATAAAAGTCTCAAAGCCCTTTTAGTTGAAATAGAGAAATAACTTTTTAATAATATATTAATATATAAAATTCAAATATAAAAATTATTAATTCAAATTTCCAATTTAAACTTTTTTTATAAATTTGGATATATATATAAATTATTAATAAAAATTAAAAATATTAAAAATTAATTTTTTTCAATTTTTAAATAATAATTAATAATAATTTCTAATTTTTTATAATTTTGAATTCATCTAAAACGAATCTGGACAAGGTTGTCCAAATTAAAAAAATACCTAGACAACCATATGCCCAGGTTCATTCGAAATATAATTTTTATTAATTATTTTATAATTTTATTAAAAAAAATTTCACGTCATCATCCTTCCATGTGGCATGCCATGTTTCATCTTTTAGTGGCTATGTTAGTCACGCCAACGTCTTTAATAATCTAATCGATCAACTAATGGTTTCCGTTAACGAAAGAGCCTAATTAATTTTTTTTAGTTATTAAGAATTCAATAAAGTGCGTTTTTTAAAAGACTCGATTATTCTTTTTCATGTTTTTTTTTTACCTTTAAAACCAATTCAATAACTAATATTATTTTAATACTTCAACCCTTAATTAAAATCATCGCTACCTTTTGGCATAAAACATAACTTAGTAACAATAATATTTTTGTTAGCGATTCGATTGAATTAAGGTAGGATTCAACAACACAATGTAATTGAATAAAAGTGTAATTCTATGAGTAGTATTAAAATAACTATAATTTTGTGAATGTGTTTGGCTAATATACTGTAATTACATCGCAATTTTCTATTTTATATTTAGTAGTACAAATTGTTATTACACAACTACATATTTCATCATTTTTTTAAACAATATTTATTATAAAAAAATTACCATTATGATAAAAATTTTAAACGAGCTACAAAAATTAAAATAAAATAATCATTTATAATATGTTAATCCAAAAAAGTAATTGACAATGTTGTTTGAACCGAACTAGATTGGCCAATCGGACCGGTTGGACCGAGAATCAATCGGTGGACTAGTCTGAAGAGTGGCTTTAAATAGATTAGGCCGGAAATTAATTTGAACCGGTTGATCCGACTAAAAAACCGATTGAATTGGTTTTTTCTTTTAATATTAGTTTTTTTTTAATTTTGAATAAATTTTTAATCGAACCAGTAGACTGATCGGTTCAGCCATCGGTCTGGTTTAAAAACATTGGTAATTGATAATATGATTACTAATAGTAGGGGTGAGCAAAATTCGATTCGACTCGAAAAAATCGAAAAAATTTTAAATTTCGAGTTAAACGAATTGAGTTATTCGAGTTAATCGAGTTATTCGAATCAACTCGATTTTTTTTTTCAAATGTCGAGTTCGAACCAAGTTGAGTTTTCGAATTCGAATAACTCGAATAATTCGAATATCAAACTATAATATTTTACATTTTTACCCCAAACTCCAAAACCTTTTTACTTTTCCCTCAAAACTTTTACTCCTTCCCACTTTCCCCCCAAAACATTTACTCCCCTCCCCTCCCAACCCCACAATCTACTCAAAATTCATTTCCCACCAAAATTTTACTCTCCCATTTACTTTTTCTCAAAATTTTACTCCCAAAAACCCTCAATACCTTTTATTTTTCCCCAAAATTTTTACTCCCTCCCACTTTTTCCCTAAAACTTTTATTCCCTTCTCATCTCACCTCTCATCTACCCCAAACCCTCCCCCTCCAAATTTTTTTTTTAATATTTTCCCTCCGAAATTTTACTTCCCCTATTTACTTTCCCTCAAACTTTTATTCCCCTAAACTTTTTATTTTCCCCCTAAACTTTTACTTCTCACCCTTTACTCACAAATAAAAAATCAAAATTATCAAAAAAAATCACTAAACATAAATAGTAATAATTTTATTTATATCTACTCTTTATATTATTAAATTAAATTTCACATTTTATATTATTTATATTATTGAATTGTTTAGTCATATTGAATATTTATATTAAAATTGAATTATTAATTATGCCATAAAATATTCATGTTAAAATTTTATATTGGTATCAATTTCACATTTTATTTTTAAAGTAACTTTTATTAAAAAATCATATTTTTACATTTAATATATTTTTTAATTCCAAAATACATAGTGACAAGAATCTGAAGATAATTGAAACAACTAAGCAAGCAAAGAAACTAACCAGTATATAAAAAACTTAATAAATAAATTATGAGGTGATGAAAGTTAATAAAAAAAATTTATTAAGGTGGACAAATTTTATTACGATGGATGACAGTGGTTACAAGGACCCAAAATTATTTTTTAAAATTTAACTCGAACAAATATATTCGATTCGATTCGAATTCCATCTCACTCGACTCGATTCGAGAAAACTTCAAATAAAGTTAGGATGATAAAATGAGATTTGAAAACTCGATTAACTCGAAAATTTTTTATTCGATTCGATTCTATTCGATCAAATGCTCACCCCTAACTAATAGTAGGGTGATATCGGTTCGGTCGGGTTTTTTAAGAATTCTTGAACTGTCCATTATAATTCAGTTCGGTTCTTGGTTTTTCCAGGTTAATTTTATTTTAAATTTTTTAGACTTATTTTGATAAAATGAGCTTTGTTTTATGACTTTTGATTATTGCTTAACAAAACTTTGAAGTCTTTTTCATAAATATTTCTAAAAACAAAATTTTTTCAAGAACTTTTAAATTATTTTCACTATTTTAAATATAAAATATTTATTTTTATATTATAAAAAATTCAAATTAATTAAATATTAAATACAAAACAGAATTTGGTTCAGTTTTGTGCAACCATGATTTTTTTAACTTGCATTCCAAACATCATCCAAATACCTCAGGTTTGGTTGGTTTTTGATTTGGTTAGTTTTTTGCTTAGCCCTAACTAATAAAAATAATGAAAAGATAAACATCATATGCAATTTTATCTAATTGCTCTCTCATTCCATATATTAGGCTATTCCCTCTTTAACATATAAATTTCTTAAATTAAAGAATTCATGAGCCATCTTTAGTGTTTGTTTCTAACTCCATTCTCTCAATTGGTATTGTATCCTACAATATGGTAAAAAAATTATAGCATTTTTTAAATAAATAAGTATATTATTTTATATAATATATAACATGAATATGTAAATAAGTTATGTCCATATTTTTTGTCATAACTTTTTATATAAATATATTATAATACTTTTTATAATATTTTTATAACACACATATTACTTTTATAATATGCTTTTTATTAGAACTGTAGAAATTTTTAAGATTTAATTAATATAATTTTTTGTTATAATTTTATAAAATATACATAAATTACCTTTTTAATATTTATGATATAACTTTAAAATTTTTAATTATAATTATTCAAAACACTTATACTTGTTTATGCTTATAATATAATTTTCATAACAAATTTAAAGTTAAACCATTATGAAGTGCTTGGAAATCCCTCATATAATTTTTATAACTTCAATTCTTATCCTCTTTCTAAGAATTTAAAAGTGTAAATGGAACCTAATTATGCTATAAAATTTAAAGCTATTTAAAATTCGTTAGAAGTTTATTTAAAACAAAAACAAACAAAAACTCCAGCTCCTACCCTACATATCTACAAGAGATGGTTAATGTTGGAAAAATTCACTTAATAAATTGAATTAAGAAGAACAAGAAATTTGCCTAAACTTGGTTATATCAATTTCATGGCATTACAGAGTTTTTTTCAAGTTTTCTTCTTGGCTCTCATTTCCTTTCTGTTTCTGTACTGCTTGATGAGAAATAAAAATGGGTGTCCAAAGAGTTCTCCTGGCATTGTTGAGCTTCTCCTTAACGTTCATCGGATCCACGACTGGTGTACTGAGACACTAGAAAGCTGCAAGGGCACTTTTGTTTTGGAAGGCCTTGGTTTGCTAAGATGAACTGGGTGGTGACATGTGACTCTGCCAATGCTCACTACGTTATGAGTTCCAACTTTGACAACTTCCCCAAAGGGCCTAAATTCAAGCAGATGTTCGATATCTTTGGAGACGGGTTTTCAACTCCGACATGGATTTGTGGGAAAACCAGCGGATAGCAGCTCAAGGATTCATGAGACATCACCTTTTCCACCAATTCTTGTTGAGGACTATTCGAGACAAGGTCGAAATGGGACTGATGCCCATCATTGACCATGCTGCTAAACATGGCTTGGTCATCAACTTAGAAGACATTTTCCGAAGGTTCACGTTTGATTCTGCATGTATCTTGTTTACCGGCTATGATCCTAGTTGCCTCTCCCTTGAACTCCCTCAAGTTCTTTTCTCCAAGGCCGTGGATGATTTCGAGCAAGCAATACTTTTTCGGCATGTTAGACCACGAAGCTTTACTAAGTTGCAGAAGTGGTTGAACATAGGACAAGAAGGGAAATACAAGAAGGCATGGAAAGTTCTTGATGATGTATTAGCTGAATATATATGTCAGAAAAGAAAAGAAGCGAACAAGCTGAACCAGAAGTTGGTATCAGTAGATTGTGTGGATCTCTTAACATCATACATAACTGAAAAGGAATCAACAGGTTTGAAATAGGTTTGAAATGTGATAATAAGTTATTGAGAGACACCACTCTGAATATGATAACTGCTGCGACGGTGTTAGTGCTGTAACTGAAACTAACAGATTCAGTGCAGACTTGTTAAGCAAGTCTCGAGACTTGCTGAGCAAACAAGAGAATTCGAGCAAGAGAAAGGAAGAAAAGCTAAGAAAAATGAAGAGAAAAATTGATGAACAAACTGAACTTCATTCATAAATTGCATAATGGCACAATGCCAATACATAAAACAGGCACTAAGCTTGTCAAAAACAGTAAGTAATTACCTAAACATCACCTACCTCCACTAATGACATGGAAACTTGAAATTTTGGCTTGTAAACTTACACAAGGTTGTGTTTACAGCTCATACATAAGCTAATTACATCAGTCAACAATCTAACTTAGTTAGAAATGAACTAAGATTACATTACATTGACTAGGAATTACAAAATAAACAAAATAAGCTTGCATCAGCAGCTCCTGCATGACTTGGTCTTCATGGCCTGCATGCTGTCGAGTTTGCTGCATGCTGAACCAACATCATCACTCCTCCTTGGTTTGCATGGAACAAACACCTAGCTTCTTTCTTAGACATTCGAACCTTGTGACACTAAGGGCTTTGGTTAAAATGTCTGCAAGTTGATCCTCTGAATTACAGTGGATCAGCTTTACTTCCTGAGCTTGCTCAATTTCTCGAACAACATGCAACTTGATGCTGAAATGTTTTGTTCTTCCATGGAACACTGGATTTTTAGCAATTGCTACTGCAGATTGGTTGTCACAGAAGATCTCAGTAGCTTCCTCTTGATGCACATTCAAGTCAGCCAATATTTTCCTTAGCCATATGGCTTGGTTGACAGCACTTGCTATTGCCACATACTCTTCTTCAGCAGTAGATTGAGCTACTAGACTTTGCTTCTTTGAGCTCCAGCAAAACATGGCTGAACCAAGGTTAAAAGCATACCCTGATGTGCTTTTCATGTCATCTATCGAGCCAGCCCAGTCACTATCAGTGTAGCCAACCAGCTTCAGATTTCCTTCTTTGCTGTACTTCAAACCATAGTTTAAAGTGCCTTTGACATATCTCAGCACTCTCTTTGCAGCTTGGAAATGCTTCTCATTGCAGCAATGCAAGAACCTTGAGAGCAATCCTACAGCATACATGATGTCTGGTCTAGTGGCAGTCAAGTATAGCAAGCAACCAACTAGACTCGTGTAGGTTGTTTCACAAACTTTCTTGAAATCACCTTGGCTCGATAGTTTTTCTCCAACAGCAACAGGTGTTTTAGTTGCCTTGCTATTTTGCATGGAGAACTTGGTCAGAATCTTTGTGGCAAAGCTTCTCTGGCTTAGAAATATCTCATTCTGTACTTGAGACACCTCCATTCCAAGAAAGTATGACATCTCCCCAAGATCAGACATTTCAAACACTTCCTGCATCTTGGTCATGAAATCAGCCAGCACTACTCGATCTCCTCTTGTCACCAGAAGATCATCAACATACAGGGACACAATGAGTTGTATTTGTGTCCCTTGTTTCTTGACATACAGTGTTGGCTCACTTTTGCTTCGATCGAATCCCAGATCAGTCAAGTAGCCATCGATTCTGCTATACCAAGCCCTTGGAGCCTATTTTAATCCATATAGGGCCTTCTTCAGTTTGTAGACCATATGCTCTCTGCCAGCTATTTCAAACCCTTGTGGTTGTTCAACATAGATGTCTTCATCTAAGAAACCATTCAGAAAGGCTGATTTCACATCAAGTTGATGGATCTTCCATTCGAGCTGTGCTGCTAAGGCAATCAGCAGTCTGATGGTGTCGAGCCTGGCCATTGGTGCAAAGGTCTCCAGGTAGTCCAAGCCATACCTCTGACTGAACCCCTTGACAACTAGCCTTGCTTTCAGCTTGTTCAAGGTACCATCAGCATTCTGCTTGGCTTTGTACACCCATTTCACCCCAATCACCTTCCTTTTGACTGGCCTTTCAACCAATTCCCAGGTCTGGTTCTTCTCAATCATGCAGATCTCCTCTGCCATTGCCTGCTTCCACCCTTGCTGAGCCTCAGCCTCTTCAAAGTTGCTTGGTTCAACTATGGCTACATGAGCCCTTTCATAAATTTCAGCCAATGGCCTTGTTCCTCTGACTGGTTCATCATCAATATCCATTTCAGGCACATCTTGGTCTGGCTCAGCTTGGTCTGCTGCAAGTTCTTCAGAAACTTCTTCAGGTTTATGTCTGTCCCAGTTCCAACATGACCTCTCATCAAATACCACATCCCTGCTTACTGATACTTTGTCTGTTGAAGGATCTAAAATCCTATAGCCCTTCTTAACAGTGCTATAGCCCACCAAAACACCAGGTCGAGCCCTTTCAGACAATTTGTCCCTTTTAACAGCAGGTACATGTGCATAACAGATACATCCAAAGACCTTCAGATGAGCCAGTGATGGCTTGAAGCTAAACCAGGCCTCGAATGGGGTCTTTTAATCCAAAGCCTTGGTTGGAAGTCTATTTTGAATGTATGTTGCAGTGTTAACTGCTTCTGCCCATAGTGCTTTAGGCAGATTCTTCTGAATCATCAAGCACCTGGCCATATCCATCAAACTCCTATTCTTCCTTTCACTTACCCCATTCTGCTGAGGTGTATATGTGTTGGTAAGTTGATGTTTGATGCCTGCCTTATCACAGAAGGCTTGGAACTGAGCTGAGGTGTACTCAGTCCTATTATCAGACCTTATGGTCTTCACCTTGCAGCCTGTTTCAGTCTCAGCAGCAGTTTTGAACTTCCAAAACACAGTGGCCACCTCTGATTTCTGTTTTAAGAAGTAAATCCAGCAATATCTCGAGAAATCATCAATGAACAGTATGAAATACCTGTTTCCACTTAATGACTCAGTCTTCATAGGGCCACACACATCAGTATGCACCAATTAGAGTTTTTCAGAGGCTCTCCAGGCTTGATTCGAGGGAAATGGGAGTCTGGCCTGCTTTCCTAGCTGACATACTTCACATACATCATCATGGTCCACTGAGTTGATGAAGTTTTCAGCCAGGTCTTCTCTGATCATTCGGGCCATCGATATGAAGTTGGCATGTCCCAGTCTTTGATGCCACAGCTTGGATTCATCTGAAGTGGCTGTGTAGGCAATGTCTAACTTCTTTGTCCAGTCAACCACAAAGCCCTTATCAGCCATGGGAACTGCCATCAGTTTGGATCCACTTGGATCACTGATTTGGCACTGGTGGTCTTTAAACACAACTGAATAACCTTTTTCCAGCAACTGAGCTATGCTGAGCAGGTTTCTGTCAATTTCAGGCACCAACAGCACATTTGAAATCACTTTGGTACCTGTAAGGGTGCATATCAGCACATCACCTTTGCCTTCAGCTTGAATAAAATGACCATTTCCTATCTTGACTTTAGTTCTGCAGCTTCTGTCTAAAGACTTGAAGATTGCAGCATCAGGTGTCATGTGGTTGGTGCATCCACTGTCTAGGAGCCAACCAGATGAGGATCTTTCCTGAGCAGCTGAGCATGACACAGCAAAAACTTGTTCCTCTTGGTCACTGTCTTCCTTAGCTACTCGAGCCTCAGCTTTCATCTGTTGAGACTGATTGTGCCTTGATTTGGCCTTGCTCTTACAGACTCTCTCAACATGACCCTTCTTCTTACAATGCTGACACACAGCATCTGGATTGAACCAGCATTTTTCTTCTGAATGACCAGCCTTTTTGCAATGCTTGCAAGTCTGACCTTCTCTCCTTGCAGCATCATTCTTTGGCTTGTCTCTCCAGGCCTTCTTGCCTTTATAGGCAGTATTTGTTCTTGCCTGAAAGGCACCTTCTTGGTGCTCCTCCAGTCTGCTTGCTCTCCTCTGCTCTTGAGCATATAGAGCATTGATCAACTCTGTCAGGGAGATGGTGGACAGGTCCCTTGAGTCCTCGAGAGATGAGATTTTTGCCTCATACCTCTCAGGCAGAGTTGCTATAACCTTCTCCACTATCCTAGCTTCATTGAACTGCTCTCCAAGGAGCCTGATGCTGTTAACCACAGCCATAATCCTGTCAGAATATTGCTTGACAGTTTCTTCTTCCTTCATCTTCAAATTCTCGAAATCTCTCCTCAAGTTTAACAACTGTTGCTGCCTTGTCCTCTCTGTCCCTTGAAACTCTTCCTGCAACTTGTCCTAAGCCTGTTTTGGTGATTCATAGGCCATAATCCTTGTGAAAATCACATCAGACATTGAGTTTTGGATGCAAGACATAGCCTTGTGTCTCTTGGTCCTTTCATCAGCATGCTGCCTGATCTGAGCCACTGTTGGATTAGCTCTAAGTGGCTCTGGTTCAACATCAGAGTTGACCACCTCCCACAGATCAAAAGCCTGCAGGTAGGTCTTCATTTTGACCACCCATATGTGATAGCCTTCTCCATTGAAGACTTGAGGTGCAGCTGGTGAGAAGCCTGATGAAGCCATCGTTTTTTTTAAAGTTTGCTAGAACAGGTCCCTTAAGAATGCAGCTCTAGATACCAATTGTTAGTGCTGTAACTGAAACTAACAGATTCAGTGCAGACTTGTTAAGCAAGTCTCGAGACTTGCTGAGCAAACAAGAGAATTCGAGCAAGAGAAAGGAAGAAAAGCTAAGAAAAATGAAGAGAAAAATTGATGAACAAACTGAACTTCATTCATAAATTGCATAATGGCACAATGCCAATACATAAAACAGGCACTAAGCTTGTCAAAAACAGTAAGTAATTACCTAAACATCACCTACCTCCACTAATGACATGGAAACTTGAAATTTTGGCTTGTAAACTTACACAAGGTTGTGTTTACAGCTCATACATAAGCTAATTACATCAGTCAACAATCTAACTTAGTTAGAAATGAACTAAGATTACATTACATTAACTAGGAATTACAAAATAAACAAAATAAGCTTGCATCAGCAGCTCCTGCATGACTTGGTCTTCATGGCCTGCATGCTGTCGAGTTTGCTGCATGCTGAACCAACTTCATCAGACGGACACGATGAGCACTGCTCTTACTTGGTTCACTTGGCTGGTTTCCAAGCATCCAATAGTGGAAAACAAGATCATAGAAGAACTTGAATCAAAAACACCTATAGGTGAAACCAAAAGGAGGCGGCTATTCAATGTCGATGAGGTAAAGAATTTGGTTTATCTCCATAGAGCATTGTGTGAGGCATTAAGGTTATATCCACCAATCCCTTTCAATCACAAGGAACCTGTCAAACCAGACATGCTTCCAAGCGGGCATCCAGTTCATCCAAAGACAAAAGTCTTGTTTAGTGTGTATTCAATGGGAAGAATGAAGTCAATCTGGGGAGAAGATTGCTATGAATTCAAGCCTGAGAGATGGATTAATGAGAGAGGAGAGATCAAACATGAGCGATCATACACGTTCTTATCTTTTGGTGCAGGGCCAAGGATATGTTTGGGGAAGGAAACATCATTTATTCAGATGAAAGTCGTGGCATCTGCTCTAATTTACAATTATCGTATTCATGTAATGGAAGAAACTCCGATTGTTCCGACCGTATCGATTGTGCTGCACACCAAGAATGGACTGATGACTAGGATCTCCAAGCGATAGGAATAAATGTCTGATTGCCTGCTACAAAAGAAGAATGACTAGTGTAAGTTAAATACCAAGTGCAATATGATTAAAAATTACTGAGTGTAATATATGTTTGGTGAATGTAATTGAAAAGTCTTGTATTAATGATAATGGATTGTATGAAAACTGTGATTTCACGTAATTCTTATTCATTTTCAATAGGAGAATAACAATTCAGATTTTTCCTTTCGATTTGTATTTTTTTTCTTCATGAAAAAATTCAAATCCAATTAAAAATGCTAAAAATCAAAAGGAAAAATTTGTATTAATAACCCATTACTCTAAAAGTTTAAATATGTACTTTTAAATTTTAAAGTTTAGTCTTTATACTTTAGTTTTGAGATATTTAGTCCCTGTACTTTTCTATTTTAAAATTTTGGTTATTCTGTTTAATTTTGCCGTCCAAAGGTAAAATAACTTTTTTAACTCTCATCTCAACATTTATATTTTTTGTCAATTTGGTCATTACCCTTTAAAAGTACTTATAAGATTTTAAATTTTTTAGAATTTAATTTTTTTCTTTGAAATAAGAACATAAAAATGAAAATTTTAAATTTTTTAAAAAAAAATAATAAAAAATCTTAAAAATTTTAAAAATAAAAATGATTTTAATAATTTAAACAAAAATTTCAAACTTTAATGTTATTTAAACTAGATTGGACCAGTCAATCAAAGTAAGAACAGGTTAGGGTATCGATCCAGCACAAGCTAAAAAATCGACTAACCCGTGAACTAGTACGGACTTGTTAAATTGAGATAAAAAACCGATTGAATTGACTTTGAACTGGTCTAACCAATTGGTTCCCAGAGCGATCGATCCGTCGATTCAAAGCAAATAAATTATTAAAAATTAAAAATAAAGATATTAAAAATATATAAAAATCAATTCAATTGTTAGTCAACTAGTTGTTTAGCTCGGTTCAACCAGTCCGTACGGTTCTTAACGTCAACCAATTTTTTAACTCTCACCAGACTAATACCCTAGCTTGTTCTTGAAATGGTTTGGTCTAGTTTAGATAAAAATGAATTTTGGAATTTTTTAAAATTTTAAAATCTTTTTATTTTTTATTTTTAAACTATAAAGATGTTTTTTTCTCATTTTTTATTCTTTAAAAAATTATATATATTTACAATTTTAATGTTTTTTATTTAAAATAAAAAATAGTTTTAATATATATTTTTTAAATTGCGTACTTTTAAAAGGTATTGACCAAATTGACAAAAAAAAGATAAAAGTTGAGTTCTAATAAAGTTATAAAATTTTAACAACCAGTAGACTCGCGAATTGATACGAACTGGACAAAAAAATAGTTGAACTGAAAATTGAATCGATTTTGATAATTTTTTAAATATTTTTATTTTTATTTTTATTTTTAATAAATTATTTTCTTTGAACCAGTTAGAGCAGTTGTTCTGGGAACAATTAGTCAAACTAGTCCGAAATCAATTCAATTGTTGGTTCAATCGATTTTCTAGCTCAGTTCAACCAATCTGTACAAATTTGTGGGTCATTTCGTTTTTTTACCTCTCACCGGACCGATACCTCAATTGGTTCCTAATCTAATCACTCGATTTGGTCCGATTTAGTCTACATTGAATTTTGAAATTTTTGTTTATATTTGTAAAATCATTTTTTTTAATTTTAAAGACTTTTTATTTTTATTTTTATTTTCATTTTTTTAATTTTAAAATTATAATTTTTAATTATAACCTTTTATTTAATTTTTTTTCTTTTTTTAATTTTTATATAGTTTTAAAAGGTAATAACCAAATTAACCAAAAATATTGTAAATGTTAAGAACTAAAATTATTATTTTATAAGGTTGCATGTCAGCAACATGTTAATCCTAGCAAACCAAGGGCCACGAAAAAGAATAGTGTCATTACATCCTTGTAGAGTCTCAGTAATTCAGTCATGGAGCCTATGAATGTCAAGGTGAAGCTGAGGCATCATCCCAACAATAGGAAATAAGAGGTGTTCATGCTGTGAATTTGGTCGGGTTCGGGTTAAGTCTAAACATAATATTAATATATTTTATGCTTATTCAAATCTGACTTGACCCGAAATATAAGTTTTAAAATTTTATCAAAATTTACCCATATTTATAAAAAATTAATCCAGACTCATTAATCAGGTTCTACATTCACCATTTATAATGTAAACTTTACCCAAATAAATTAGACACCCAACTTCTGCCTAACAGTCCATTGAATTCGCCCACTATAAATAAAATGGATATGGATTGGAATTTAACACATTCATTAAAAAAACCTTTAAAAATTTTATTAGATTAATTTCCCAATTGAATGGCTAACGAAAAAGACAAGATTAATCTCACTACATTTTTCATATATGGTCCAACTTTTTAATAAATTTTAAATTTATAACCCCACAAAATTTATGAAATATCAGTGAATTATGTAATGTTATATGATTTAAAATGAATTTTCTTTTGTATTTTTTAATTTTTATAAAATAATATCATTTAATTTATTGACAGTATATAAATTTTGCACCATCAAATATAAATTCTTAAATTAAAAGAAAAACTTTAAATACTAAAACTAAAATTATGTAGATATGTACTGTTGTTTGAACATAATTTTGTTTTTTCAAATCCCTAAACCCTTTTCTATATTAAAAATTAGCAAGGTTTTTTTGCCACATTTCGATTGGATTGATTATTTGTTTTGACATATTCTAGGATAAAAAATTGAAAAATTAAAACATGCTCTTAGTCCAGATATCTTGATGCGTAGGGATAAAAATAAACAAATGAAAAATTAACGAAGGCTTCAAGGCGTATATTAATGCTACTTTCTTTAATGTTCTATTTGCCCCCACCTGTATTATGGTGTGCAAAAAAGTTACTGACAATTGAACCTCGAGGATGCAATGAAGCCCAATGATTGTTTACGCTCCACACTCACAAAAACAGTTCACTGAGCAGAGCATAGCAAGAATATTAATTTCTATAAAAATTTCTATAGTAATTCATTATAAAACAATCTAGAAATATAAAAGATGGTGAGAGAATAGAAAGAAACTTTGTTTCTACATTTTTGGATGTGTCATACAAATGAAATTTATCTCCTATTTATAAGAGGTCTCATGTGTCTTCTTAGGGACATAACTACCCAAATGGATAGTCATACCTTTAGCAATAGACATAATTATTCAATAGATATCTAGTTGAATAATTATGACTATTTTTTAATAATCAAGTGACTTAACTTTTAATTACTTATAATTTTTCATTTGCAACTATTGGAACACTATATATATTTTGAAAATGTTCCAACAGTCCACCCCCATTTTCAAAATATTCTAGATTTTGATAATCTTAAAAATCAATTGCATAAATGAAGGTCTCTTATAATTGAACCTTCACTTAGTGAAAACATGTTAAATTTAATCGAAATTGCATGATAGACTATGCTTTGAACCAACTATTCCATTTGATTAACTGAACACCTCTCACACAATGATTTCAACACCAGTAAATGCATAGTATCCAGGGAGATTATTATGGCCATGTGTTTGTAACCTCTTTTCATGAGCGCTCTCAAAGCCAAGTCCTTTGAGCTCTTTGAAACATCCACACTTCCACTCACATAGCTAGATCCCATCAAGAGTATTCCCGTAATTATAGTACTTTAACATATTTATGTTATGGGCTTATTAAAAGTATAATACTCTCACACTTTCCTTATCACTGCGAGTACCTAGCACTTTTTCCCTTAGGATGATATATTATATATTATTTTATAGTGCTAGTAGTCACATACTGATGTTGTCCTTTGTCTTATTGAACTCAAAACTTGACATTATTCCAAGTGTTGAGTGGAGTTTCCATCATGGGTGACACAAATATTATAAAGTTTGTACCTAATCTCTAGATTTCCAAATTTTCAACATAGCTATATTAATTATTTATACCACATGGTAAAAATTTATATTTATTTTTATCCTGAAAATTCACGAGTCCAACATCCCCACCATGTTCAATTACCCATTCTTTCACAAAAGAATGATATCAAGGATATCCTTTCTACTATTATCAAATTACGATGATCACTTTATCTTTTCTTATCACGATAATTTCATATTTGGATACTTTATTTATTTCTTGATATCCAAGAAATTAATTTCACAGTCACCATATATATGAAACCATACATCATGTTTATTTCACCGAGTAAGTTGTTGTAAAGAGGCCTTGAATCCTTTGGTGAAACTAGACAATATATTTTCTATTTGTCATATCTTCTTTTCAAAGTCAATACATGACTGATACGACCCGCCCTTGGGAACGGCCATTGCATCAGCCTACAAGCGAGGCTCGTCGTGTTTGCAAGCTGGACGTAGCTCAATCTTATTTTGTGGAGCTTCATTTAGCTCGTTTCCAGCAACGTACCAAAACCAAATACCATTTCTTAATTATCCTAAACCGAACTCTTCCATTCTATTCATACCATTTCGACTTAAACCAAATCTACATCCAACTTTGCACGAACTTATCTTACTTCTTTGTACACAAATATATTTTAACTCCTTCTCGTCTAATCTACTTCTTCGTTTACGATCGGGAATCAAACGACTCGGACTCAACTACTAAACCGAGATCATATCATTGTTGATCATTATTCAGCTGAATCATATTAAAAACGAAATTTAGACAACATTAATCCAAATAATTAAAACAAAACTCAATTAATTAAACTAAGTCTAATTAATTCAGTTTGGACAAGACACATTAAAACATGTATTAAGACTTATTTATAAGCTGTAGGAATTTAATTTGACTTAATAATATGTAAGAAAAACACAATTAATCATGCATAATTAAATCCAACCAGATTTTAAACCAAATAAATAATGAATATTAATTGAGCTGTAATAAACTAATTAAATGACTCAAATAATTATTTCAGCTACTATAATAAGGTCTTAATGAAATTGAGCTAGTTCGAGCTCATTGAGCTTGAAAGGAGCTGGAAACGAGCTAAATGAAGCTCCACAAAATAAGATTGAGCTACGTCCAGCTTGCAAACACGACGAGCCTCGCTTGTAGGCTGATGCAATGGCCGTTCCCAAGGGCGGGTCGTATCAATGACTTTAAAACTTCTTGCATTCATAGTTAAATAACATTATATTTCTTAACACACCACAAATATACAAGGGTGTAACATATATAGTCATATTAGAGGACCATCAATTGTCCAATCAAATGACTATAAAATTACACATTTATTCACCCTTCACCATGGACATTATCAATTTTTTTTTGACTATGATCAAAATCACGTTCATCACCTAAATGGGTTAAATAACATTCATATTCCTATTTTCATACTCACGAGTAGGGGTGAGCAAAATCCAACTCAATTCGAAAAATTCGATAAAAAATTCAAATTTTGAACTAAATAGTTCGAGTTATTGGGATTGACTCAAAAAAGAATTCAAAATTTTCGGTTTAACTAGGATATGAATTACACAATTCGAGTTATCCTAAAACCTGAATAAGAAAGGGCAAAACTATGTGGTTTTGATAAATTTTAATTTTTAAATTAATATTTTTTTCATCAGCCTTACAGCTTATTTCTTTCCCGTCGTTCCAAATTCTCCCTCCATTCTTCCTTTCTCCTTTACTCAAAAACTTTGATTCCTTGCCCTTTACTCAAAGACTTTGATTCCTTGCCCACGCCTGACGACCCCCCTTCCAATTGTTTCCTCATTTTTTACTTCTTGTTTTGTCCCATGAGGCCACGACCACGGTTCCACATGCCACAACCACCATCAATTGTTTAAGGTGAGACTGGAAATTTTTTTTTTTGGCTTTGTGCGTGTGAGTGAGTGTGTGTTTTCAGTTTTTGCCTTTACATTCTAAAATAATTGCTGTGCCCTTTTTGAATCTTTTTCTTGCTCCTTACGGCAAGAAAAATTGAAATTCCACCCTTGAATTTGAATATCAATGCTAGAGGGAATCCCAATTGAGTTAGCTCATCACACATTTAACAAATTCTCATTTGAAGATCGCCTTGCCTGCCTGCCTTTTATGAATTTAAGGATTTGTCTTCACTAGTCGAGGTTTCCAGGTTTTGTTATTCTTTCTCATTATTCAAAGTTTAATTAACCATTATTAGCAGGTTTAGCTTCATTTAAGTCATGCATATATATATATATATTATAAAAACCAATTCAAATTAAACTAATGAACTATTTGAATAAATTAATTTTACAGAAGCAAAAAGAAACAAATATAACTACTGCAGTAATGCAACATTCCAGATGAAGACCAGGCCATGGATGGAGTTGTTGTGTTCACGTTTATTAAAGGTGAAAACGAACGTGACTCATTGCATTATTTGTTTCTGATAAGTATTAGTTAGGCATGCACTTTTTGATCTTAAACAACACGTGAATCATAATTCTTCCAACAGTATGTTTGAAAAATAGACGAAGACATAGTGCATCAAATGTGCCAACATGAAAGAAAAAAAATGCTTTACGCTAACTTGTCATTCAAGTCTTCAACCCTTTATTAAAAACATGGCTACGCATGGCATAAAACATGAAAACTTAGTAACAATAATCTTTTTTCGTAAGTGATTCGATTGAATTAAGGTATAATCAACGAATACAAGGAAATTGAATAAAAGTGCTGTTAGAGATCGACCCGATTAAGCAACAAACAAGTAAAAATAGCAGAACAAATTGAGAAGATGAACACACAAATTTAACGTAGAAAAACCCCTCTAAAGAGGATAAAAAAAACCCCAGGCAAAGATAATTTTACTATAACGGCAAAAGAATGAAGAGTACAAAAAATGGAGATAAAACTAAACCCCGAAAACCCGAAAAACAAAAAACCCTCAAAACGTAAACACAAAATTCTCTGAATGTGTTATGAGTTCTAATCTCTAATGGATGTATTATCTAAGGTTGTACAAGAGCCTATTTATAGGCTAAATTCATATGTCAAATAATAATAAAATAATCTAAACTAATCAGTGTTTGACTGAAATAAATAAACAGAGTTTAACTAAAAGATTATTTTTCAAATTTAACTGAAAATAGGAGTCATACTTAACAAATCTCCACCTTGACTCATATTTCTACAACGCCATCTTTGCCAAAGCCCGCCACGAGCCTATCTTGAACTATGCAGGGAATTAACTGAGTCGAATCTATGCTTAGAAACTGGAAGACTTCTAGTCTTCAACTTATACACTGCCAAATCAAAACTAACCCGGGTCTGATTTTCACGAACATAGTGCCCTAACTTTTCAAAACCTGCATCCAAAAGAGAACCTCTCTTCAACGAAACGGTCATACATTTTTCCCTCCTATGACCAAGTTGCCTCCGCTCCAAACGAGTTGACTTTGACTCTGTAACGGATGAGGGACATCTGATTTCACCGGTCACTATAGAACCTTCCAGAATATAAAGACTGCCAATTCTTTTACCCTTTAACAAAACGAGAGCTCCACGAGATACTTTAATGGCGCTTGACTTGATGTTGATTCTGCATCCTTTCAAGTCTAAAATACTCAAGGAGATGAGATTCTTTCGTAAATCAGGTACATACCTGACATCTGAGAGTGTCCTAATCGTCCCATTGTGTATCCTAATTTTAACAGTACCAATACCAATTACCTTACTAGATGAATCGTTTCCCATGCGCACAACTCCACCTTCAGCCGAACTGTATGTAGAGAACCATTCTCTATTGGGACACATGTGGAAAGAACATCCCGAATCTAGGATCCACTCGAACGTGAGCTTGGAGTTATCGCTCGTTGACACTAACAAGAAATCATCACCGCTTTCATCAGCCAAATTAGCATTAGCTACATCTTCCTCGTTACTCTCAGCAGCTCTTTTATTTCACAGTTTATAACAATCTGCTTTGACGTGACCTAACTTTTTATAATAGCGACACATTTTGTCTCGTTTCTTTGATGCTACCAAAACGAAAGCTTGGCTATCTGCCTTACTATCCAAATGAAGCTCATTGCCGAGTTTGTCTCTAGTCAACAAATGACCCTTCACATCTTCGAACGAGATTTTGTCTTTGCCATAAATTAGGGTCTCCCTGAAAGACTTGTATGAAGGGGGTAAAGAGCACAATAATAGCATAGCTTGATCTTCATCATCAATATGAACCTCAACGTTCTTTAAATCATTTAAAAGAGTAATGAATTGACTGATGTGATCTCTAAGAAGCTCACCTTCGTTCATGCGAAACGTAAATAGACGTTGTTTCAACACTAAACGGTTAGCCAGAGACTTAGTCGCATAAAGAGTTTCTAACCTTTTCCACAAGGCGAATGAGGTCTTCTCCATCAATACCTTCTGCAATACCGTATTCGCGAGGCACAACTGGATTACAGACAAAGCATTTTCATCAAACTCTTCCCATTCTGTTTTATTTAGATTCTCAGGCTTTTTCCCGGTAACAACCTTTTTCAAACCGGATTGAACTAAAATTGCCATCATCCGAACTTGCCACAGATTGAGATTTGTCTCACCATCGAACTTCTCAATTTCAAACCTTGTTGTTGTCATATCTGAATAGACTGATCTTTGAACTAGCTTTGATACCACTTGTTAGGGATCGACCCGATTAAGCAACAAACAAGTAAAAATAGCATAAGAAATTGAGAATATGAACACACAAATTTAACGTGGAAAAACCCCTCCAAAGAGGATAAAAAAACCACTGGCAAAGATAATTTACTATAATGGCAAAAGAATGAAGAGTACAAAAGATGGAGATAAAACTAAACCCCGAAAACCCGAAAAACAAAGAACCCTCAAAACGTAAACACAAAATTCTCTGAATGTGTTATGAGTTCTAATCTCTAATGGGTGTATTATCTAAGGTTGTACAAGAGCCTATTTATAGGCTAAATTCATATGTCAAATAATAATAAAATAATCTAAACTAATCAGTGTTTGACTGAAATAAATAAATAGAGTTTAACTAAAAGATTATTTTTCAAATTTGACTGAAAATAGGAGTCATACTTAACAAGTGCAATTATAATGATAGTAATTGCGCTTTTGTAATTACAATATAAATATAATTTTTTAAACGTGTTTGATTGATAGGTTGTAATTATATTATAATTTTTTATGTCATATGTGATATTAAAAATTGTTATTATACTTTTAAAAAAATGTTAATTATCATAAAAAATTATCGGTATAATAAAAATTTCTAAATGAGCAACAAAAAATAAAATTAAGTAATCATATGTAATATGTTTGTCCAAGAAAGTAATTAACAATGTTGTTTGAACCAGACCGGACCGACTAGTCGGACCAGGAACCAGTCGGGGACCGGTATGGTGAGTGGCTTTGAACAGATTCGACTAGAAACTGATGCGAACTGGTTGATTTGACTAAAAAATCAATTCTGCCGACTAAAAATCGGTTGAACCAGATTTTTTTAAATTTTATGAGTTTTTAATAATTTTTAATCGAACCGATGGGCTAACCAATTTGACCATCTGTCCAATTTAAAAAACATTGGGTAATTGATAATATGATTACTAATAATATGGGTGATATATGTTCGGTCCGGTTTTTAACATTTTTTGAACTGTCCATGTTCAACTCGGTTATGATCCTAGTTGCCTCTCCCTTGAACTCCCTCAAGTTCTTTTCTCCAAGGCCGTGGATGATGTCGAGCAAGCAATATTTTATCGGCATGTTAGACCACGAAGCTTTACTAAGTTGCAGATCAAGTGGTTGAACATAGGACAAGAAGGCATGGAAAGTTCTTGATGATGTATTAGCTGAATATATATGTCAGAAAAGAAAAGAAGCGAACAAGCTGAACCAGGAGTTGGTATCAGAAGATGGTGTGGATATCTTAAACATCTTACATAACTGAAAAGGAATCAACAGGTTTGAAATGTGATGATAAGTTCTTGAGAGACACCGCTCTAAATATGATAATTGCTGCGAAGGACACGACGAGCACTGCTCTTACTTGGTTCACTTGGCTAGTTTCCAAGCATCCAATAGTGGAAAACAAAATCATAGAAGAACTTGAATAAAAAATAACTATAGGAGAAACCAGAAGGAGGCCGCTATTCAATGTCGATGAGGTAAAGAATTTAGTTTATCTCCATGGAGCATTGTGTAAGGCATTAAGGTTGTATTCACCAGTCCATTTCAATCGTAACATGCTGATGACTAGGATCTCCAAGAGATGGAAATAAATGTGTGATAGCCTGCTATTTATAAAGTGAGCTTTACCAAATTGATTAGTTACCGAATAACTGCCTAGCCTATTGTTTAGTCCATTGAATTCGCCCACAATAAATGAATTGGAATTTAACACATTCATTAAAAAAAACTTTTAAAAAATATATTTAATTAATTTCTAAATTGAATGGCTAACGAAAAGAAAATATTAATCTCACTACATTTTCCATATGTTATATACCCCACAAAATTTATGGAATATCAGTGAATTATGTAATGTCATATAATTTAAAATTAAATCATTTGTATTTTTAAATTTTTTATAAAATAAATATAATTTAATTTATTTACCATATATAAAATTTCAAACCATCAAATATAATTTTTTTTAATTTAAAATATAATTTATTGACACCAAAATAGATGGAAAAAGTACTTAACAAATGTTAATTTTGATGGCATGGCATTCGTGGATTGATGTGTGAATGACATGTCAATATTTATTTTTTTAAGTTAAAAATATTAAAAATAATATTTTTTATACTTTTTAATTTTTAAAAATATTTTTTTTTATTTTTAAAATTTTAAAAAATTAATTAAATGTTGATGTGTCATCCACGTGATAATACACATACATGCCATGTCAGCAATCTATATCTATGTCACATCACTAAAGTTAAAAAAATGTTAACATTTTCTTCTATTTTAGGTGATTTGATAAAAAAAATGTAAGTTTAAGGGTCACTAAAGACGAAAAATTAAATTAAGGACTAAAATGACTTTCTTTATAAAGTTGTAGAACCAAATAAATCATTAAACCTTCTTTTTAACAATGACTAAATTCATCCATTTAATAGTAGAAGGACTAATTTAATAATATCCCTAAAACCTTCGTGTACATTTGCGATTTATAAAGTGAGCTTTACTCAAGTTGATTAGCCACCGAATAACTGCCTAACCTATAGTTTAGACATTGAATTCCCCCACAATAAATAAATTGGATATGAATTGAAATTTAACACATTCATTGAAAAAAAACCTTTAACAAATTTATTTGATTAATTTCTCAATTGAATGACTAACGAAAAGAAAATATTAATCTCACTACATTTTTCGGTTCAACCTTCTAATAAATTTTAAATTCACAACCCCACAAAATTTATGGAATATCACATAATTAGGTAATGTTATATGATTTAAAATTAAATTATTTTCAGTTTTTATTTTTTTATAAAATAATACCATTTAACTTATTCAAAATATATAAATTTTCAAACGATCAAATATAAATTCTTAAGTTCAAAAAAAAACTTTAAACACTAAAAGTAAAGTTAGGTAGATATGTAGGCTAAATTAGGCAAAAATGCCAAATTTCATAATTAATTGAGTGATTAGATTCATTTGGAGCATATTTATTAGAATAGGTCAATCTTGAAGAGAGAGGAGAAAACACGTCCCACTGAGCATGCTTTCCTGCACCGTCAGCAAAAAACCCATCCAGTTAGACAAAATTTCCCTCAACAATCGAATTGTCAACGACCATAAAAATTTGTCTTTTTTTTTCTATATAAACCCAAACTTTTTCCTCATTTTTTTATTCAAATTCATTTCTATCAATTCTCTCAAACCTCTCAAGAATTTAGTTCTAAAAATTTATTTAAAATTCTCTCAAGTTCGTCTTGGTTTAATTTTGTCTTTCGATTTTCATTTGTTTTAATTCAATTTGGAATGAAAAATACTCTTAATCCTTTCGATGACAATCACATTTCCGCGATTCAATTGCAAATGGTAAGAAAATATATTACTAATTTTTATAAATTTATTTAACTTCATTATTAAGTTGTTAAAAAGATTTTTTTTTATAATTAAGCCGAAGATCAGATTTTGGAGACATGTATACACAATATATCTACGAGGCCATCGCATATGATTGAACCTTATTTGGGTTGCGAGGTTCTTGCACATGTCTTTATTTGTAAATTGGACCCCATACTTATCAGCGCATTGGTGGAAAGATGGTGACTTGAGACACACACATTCTATCTTCCATGTGATGAGTGTACAATCACACTCAAGGATGTTCAATTCTAGTTCAGTTTACCGATGGATGGGTCAGTCGTTATTGGATCAGTGGTCATCGGCGATTGGAGTAGCATTTGCAAGAAACTGTTAGGTAAGGTGTCGAAAAAGTTTTTCAGTGGCCAGATAGAGATAAAATGGTTGCAAGAAAATTTCCAAAATCTCTACGGGAGTTCGAGTCCCCTTGAAAGAGATCAACATGCCCAAATGTACATACTGAGGTTAACTAGAGGTGTTCTAATCCTTGATAACTCTCAAACTCTCATACATTTATACATTTAAGGTGGCTATTACAACTCGTCGACTTGAAAGAAGCGAGCCAACTCAGTTGGGGGTCAGCCATGTTGGCGGTGTTGTACTGAGAGATGTGTCAAGCAATGCAACCACAAAAAATTAAAATTGGTTGTTGCATACTACTTTTACAGCCATGGGCATGATTCCAGCTATCCTTTTTACATCCCCAAGCCAACTACCCTTATACCTTCCCACTCGTAATAATGTAAAATTAATTATAATATAATTATCATAATATTATTTAATTAGGCCAATTTTTTTAAAAAAAATATTTGAATAGGAAGTCGAGGTTAAAAATATCTAGCTATTGTTAGATCAACAATGTAACTCCCCAAAAATTAGGGGTTAAATGAAAAGAATGACCAAAAAATAAGATATAGACTAAATTGTTAAGAGCTTAGTATACTCCCTAGAAGTCTTAGGTTCAAGCCACACTCTTCTCATTTTCTTCTATTTTATTTTTTAGCAACCAATGAACAAAACCCAACTAAAATATATATTAAATGTGGTAGAAATATTCTAAGTATGGGTAGTAGCCTAAATGGTAAGGCCTTTGCATTCCTTCCAAGGTTCAAGTCATGCCAAACACTTCCCTATTTCCTTTCCCCTTTATTGTTTCGGCAAGAAGGGTTAATTGCCCAAGAAGCCTCTCAAATTTTGAAAAACTAGGTATTTAATCTCATTCTAATCAAAATAGAATTCTAGTCTTCTTTCCTAAATGAACTAAAATTTTGCTTTCTTTTTCTTTTCCTATTTCTTCCCCTTTTTTCTTTTTCATGCTCTCCTTTGCAAATATTTTTTTTCTTTCATTGCTAAAATTTTATTTTGATCCCGAACTCGAAATCGACCTCTACTCAATCGTTCTTCTTATCGGTTTAGTGTAACGTCGTCAAATTTCATCTCTATCATTGCCAAGATAGGTAAGAAATTCCAAATCTTGATGTTTAAATCTCAAATAGCTGTAGAATTTTTATTCATGTTAATTTTAAGATCAATTAAATGATCTATTACGAATCTTGTCGATAATTCCAAAAATCTTTACGAATCTTGAAAACTGATATTAATTCTTGCTTATCATGTTCTTCGCGCTTGAGTTTTAGTGATGAATTGAGTACAAGTTGAAAAGTCCAGTTTTTCGATAAGCATGTTAAGTGTTAGTGATGAATTGAGTACATGTTATGTCTACTACTAATTGATTTTTTATAATACAAAGCATGACATAGTGCATTACATGGGGCGGGAAATTATACAAAGCAAGTTGCAGTTTATTAAATTTGCAAACAAGTGGTGGCTTGTCAACAAAATCCAGCGGAAGTTTGTTTAATCTACAACCATGTTGTGCACTCACAACAAGTGACAATAACGGAAAATGTTTTTATCTAAAATACTAGTGGTTTACCCACGTTTTTTCTTTACAAAGTGGCAATTTATCTGCAAATCAGCGGTGGCTCGTCCATGATCCGGAGTGATATGGTAGATGAGTTCTAGGGAACTCATAAATGAGGAGTGTAGCGAAGTTGGATAGGATTTTTTGTTAAATTGAAATTGCATTGCATTCATAAGCACGTGCATATAAAACCTTGAATGTGATGTGTTTTATTTGAAAAGCTATTAATCTGAGGTGCTTTATGGTTGCATTTAATCTCAGAATTTCTAATCCATGTGCTTTGTTTGTTTGTTGTTATGTTCCGATTTTCTTGTGACTGAACTCACACTGACCTTCATATCTCACTCCCTTTTTAATTTCCATCTTTACAGATAACCCACCAGGTTAGGACGCAGACATGGCATTTGGAGAGTCTCGGCTTGATCTTATTTGTTAAAATATTTTAAAATTACTATTTGTTATTTTTATTATGCAAAAACTATATTGTTTTATTTTAACCGTGGCATGGGACTTAGGGTTTTGTTTTGTTAGCATGCATGACTTTTAAATTTTGTTTTTTTAACGATGATCAAATATGCATGAATTATAGATTTTATTAAAACTAAGTAAAAATCACTTTAACGCTGTTCAGTGTGTAAATAAAATTTGGAAGAATAAATAAATTAACTAAGGTTTCAAAAATAATTACTGTTACAAGAAAAATATTAAGATTAATTGGTTTTTGTTAACTCTTGTGTTTTACATAAAATAGACTAAATTTTCTTCTAAACCATTATTATAGTATATATATAGATTTGAGCATTTTACCAATAAAATCCCATTTCTAACTTTATTTATGGAAATGGGTCACTTTTTTCATTATTTACCGGAATGGGCCAATAACTACAAAACGCGCCCACGTAGATGTGTTTTAAAGGGAAATTTCAGCAAAGCACCTCTTTAAGGGAGCGATTTTGTCATGTAGCACAGAACGTGCTGACGTGGATGCGCTTTGCTGACGTGGCAAAATCGCTCCCTCAGGGACGTGTTTTAGCTTGTGTTTTTTTCCAACAGTCATTTAAAATTTTAACCGTTGGGGGTCCAACAGTCAAAAAAAACTATAAAAACCCGCCCTCCTTTTTTTTCACACAACATTTCTTCCAAATTTCTCAAAAAAGCTCTCAAATTTCTCCCTAAATTTCTCAAAGCTCTCTTTAATTAATTATTTTCTTTAATTTTTTTTCTAAATTAGTATTATTTTTTTATAATTTCAAAAATATTTGATCGTGTTAGCAATGGCCAGAGAATTAATTCGTCTCGATCATAAACATATCTCCGTCGAACAAATGAAAATGGTAAGAGTTAATTTTAATTTTTGAATATTATTTAATACTTTTTCATTTATGTAATTTTAATTCATTTTTATTTTATAATTTTTTATAACAGTCCATAGATCGGTTGTTACAATGTTATATTCGTAATATGTTTGGTCCTCCATCATCGTTGATAGAAAATTACTTGAGGGAAGCGGGTTTTTGGCACGTGGCCAATATAGGCCGAGGGTGCAAGTTAGACCCGAAACTCATAAGCGCGTTAATAGAAAGGTGGAGACCCGAGACGCACACATTTCATTTTCCATGTAGACAGTGTACCATCACTTTGGAGGACGTGCAGTTACAATTGGGATTACCGGTGGATGGGTCCGTACTCACCGGGTCCGTTCAATGTGCTAATTGGAGAGTCATATGCTACGATCTTTTGGGTGCGATTCTGGATAATATTTACTTGGTTAGATCGAGATGGGCTAGTTACGAGACACATTCCCAGAGTCAGGGAATGATTCGACTGAAGTAGAAAGTACGATATGCTCGGGCATACTTCCTTGAGATGATTGGAGGTTATCTGATGTCAGACTTGTCACGAAACCTGATACATCTAAAGTGACTTCTGAAACTCGTTGATTTTAGAGCAGCTGGCGAACTTAGTTGGGGGTCTGCCGTGTTGGCAACATTGTACCGAGAAATGTAGGAAGCGACGAAACCAAATAAAGCCAAAATCGGAGGTTGCCTATCACTACTACAATCATGGGCTAGGTTTTGCTTTCCATTTTTACGTCCTCGAGTGAACCACTCATATACATTTCCAGTCATAACGAGGTAAATTTTATATTAGATTTTACAATTATTACATATATTTAAAATATAATTTTATGCTAAAAGTTCATTTAATTAGGTGGAACCATTCGACGAGTTATGTCAGAATCCCTACCACTCTTGAAGATATACAACTTCTATTAGATAAACGGTCGGAAACGCATGTAAGTATTAAATAAAATACACATACATAACATAGTTGTTTCATATTTACTATTTAGTATTATGTATATAACTACTATTTTTATCATGTTCATATAGTATCAATGAACACCATACAAGGATCCGATAATTTGGGCAGTAATTGCGGATGAATTCTTTCAAAATTCGAACATTTGGCATGTTAAGGTCTCATTTGTCAACTATGCTACTCTCGAGATGCACCAGACGGATAGAGTGTTGCCACAATTTGGATTTTGCCAATCGATTCCCGTGACACCTAAGGTGCTCGATGATGAGCATAAAATCGACTTACGGTAATCGAATATGAATTGGCTGGTATTCTTTCGAAATATATTGAAATTTGGAAAAATCGATATGGTTATATACCTAATCGCGAACTAATCATCGTTCCAAAGTTGGCGTGCGCACCAATTACATGCCATGGTTTAAGATCTATGGCAAGCCATATTTACTGTCGAAAGAGTAGAGGTATCGGCAAATCCATGTTAAAAAGGAAAGACGAGGCCCTTTAAATCCAATGAGAAGGAATGACAGCACGGGCCCATCAAAAGCGTCCACACAATCACTAAGCCCAACACCTCAAGCGACGACAGCCATACCACAACCCCTTCAGATTATGCCAGGTGCGTATCCTAGCCCTTATATGTATCCTAACATTTATATGTTTCCTTTTTCCACTCCTATGCGAGGTTGGAACGCATGACTCGGTGCATCTCACTTCCCGATAACTCCGACTCAACCGAGGATATATAAGTCATCATCGCAGGAGGGATCGCACAAGGCACCGTCGAGGACCTCACTCTTTACCAATCCCCATTGCCTTATTGGATTCAAACACTTCCGTCGTGGGTGATGCAAACACCTCTGCATTCTTTAGTCTAGCAAGGTGGGTCATCCTCCCAACACCCAAAACCAAAACAACCACACCCTCCGTCGGAGTAACCACAACCCTCGACGGAAGCTGAACCAAGGAGGAATCTATCGCGTAACCATCAACCACCCCCATGTCGCACTGATCCCAACTGGCACATACATTAATTTTTTTAATATATTTGTACAAATTTTTTTATATTGTTTCATTTAATAAAATAAAAATTGTTTTAAATATTTTAATAGTAAATTATTTTTATATTTTGCCCTATTTAATAAAATAGAAGTTTTTTTGAATAAGGCAATAGAAATAATTCAACATAGTTTCATTTAAACAATTATGAACTATTTCGATTTGGACATGTTTGAATTGTATGACCTGGGTTCCTACACCATTCGCACAACTTCTATTGGTTTGTTCTTTCTCAGATGTCCATATTATTATGTATTCTACTCAAGCAAGGTCGACCTTTTGGTTTGCGAAGCAATTCTATATCCGATAACAACTTAAACGAAGCAAGCGATACAGATGGCCACTTACACTCATCTAGGACCGGTGGGAATACGTGTCTCCACACATTGTACATGTATTTTATTTTGTACACTTCGTCGCATAGCTTATGGGATCCAAACGGAGATTCTGACAATCTATAATTGCATGAGCGCATGGATAACGAAGTGCGTCAAACGTCCCACAGTCGCAAGTCCTATTTCTCAAGTGTGCAGGATATTGTCCGCCAGTAATACCTTGGTTCGGTCTGTCAAACTCCGTCACATGAAACCATAGGTTGTCACGACCATGACACACTGTATGCATAGTATTGTCCATGCATTCCCCTTGTTAATTTCTTACAATACCTTTCGGCACAACACATGGCCTCCTTGCATTTGGCATTTATAACTCGCTGCTTGCTTTGGAAATAGTGCCGCCAAAAGAAAATATGTCTCTCACACAACCGAGGTTATCGGCAAATGACATATTCCTTTTAGAATAAAATTTATGCATTCAGCCAGGTTTGAGGTTATATGACCATATCGTAAGCTATCATCGTATGCTTGTGTCCACTGATTGAAAGATATGTTACAAAGTTAGTCTACACCTTGTTTGTTAACTAACCTTAAAATCGTTAACATCTCATGAAAACGGTCCTTATTGACCTCTTACCCTGCCAATATAAGTTGATAGCGAAAATTACATACCACTCTTCCATTCAGAATAAATTGACTATTACAAACGAAATTATATTAATAGATATTAAATACTCATGTTGGTCACTTGTCGTCGTTCAGTGGTAGACCAATATTACCTGTATTAGTTGGACGCAATGTGTCTTAGACAATACTAATGGTGTGTGCAATCCCATAGGCTTCCCTACCACTCAATTGCCACTAGTATTCTAGTGCCCCCGATCCAATATAACGTAGATATCAAGTTAGGGACAGACATGCCTCCTTAACCTAGAAAGAAAGAAATCTCAGTCATCACTTGACTCCTCTGGTGCTATTGCAAATGCAATTGGAAGGATTCTCCCACCGCCATCCTGTGCCACAGGTAGCAATAGCAGATGGGTATATCTACTATACATAAAGGTACCATCAATTTGTACCAACAGCTTGCAATACACAAATACGTTCTGACATTACTTAAAACTCTAGAACAAACGCTTGAACACTTGGCATCCATGGAGCAATCGGTCGTTGAAGTACGTAGGGCCTGTTTTAAGGTCTATTATGCAACCGAGAACGTACCTCTCCAGCACCTGACACTACTAGTATGCCATAGATTGCTTGGACGGTCCCCTAGTGATACTGTACCGGCAACACAGGTATATGGACCTTTGTACTTTTTTATCTCCCACAAGCCTATCTTTTTCCTAACTGAAACCATGATTTTTCATGAACATGTACCGTCTTGCACTGCACACTTGGCCTCAAACTTCTCAGATTTGGATTTAACCACATGGTAGTCAACCCCATTCATGATGCTATGATGTTTCAATGCACCAAGAAAACTATCCTTACTGGAAAACTCCTTACCAACTTTCAATTCACCCGAATCTAATGAAGAACTTCTACGGTCACGCCTACTGTGTGGTAGATCTAGAAACTCCAACACATCATCTGCTGATAGATCGATATTATGCATTTGGGCTGGAGACGAGTACACCCTGAATCACGAATTCTCTTCTTCTTCATCTGAACCCCTTTCACTGTCTTCAGGTTCGGTTGGAACAGGCTACGGTTTAGAAAATAATGCAACTTCTGCACTATCAGGGTTGGGCTCTTGAGGTGAATCCATATCAGACTCATCATCCAACCCACTATCATCTGCAACGTACGAGGTCTCCTCGTCGGTAGACGTCGTAAGGAGTATATCATCCCTGCTTGTGGATGTTTCGTAACATCCCCAATCAGATGTGGATTGCCAACCACTAGAAGTTGATGTCATTCCCCCAGTACGTATTTCCAGCATCGAACATCGACCCATCAAGGTACATGTCTCATCCACTAACTAAGTGTCGTGCATGAGTTATATATTTCATACTACCACTAAACATGGGCGTTTCCGTGTTCTGCCTCCCACTAATGGAGTGTCGAGTAGGGGGTCTATATTCCTCTCGAACAGCAGTAGATGTTGAAGTCATAAATGTTTCATTTGGCGATGAAAATTGTACATATAACTCTAGATAGGGTGATCCACTAACGAGATGAGTCTGTACCATCGCCTCCAAGCTACGACTACTTTTGATATCAAATGAGTCATATGTCACGGGATCAACCGAAGCACAAAATTGATACTTAATAGATGAAACTCTCATTGGTGTCATTCCGAAGATTTTGCGCCTAAGTCTTTTACGAAGTTCTGTCAAATCTATGTTCTGGTTAAAAACCAATCGCGTTGTGTTCTCCGATAGAAAAAAACAATGTCGTTCTCGGTGTCATGGACCTCACCATCATAGTAAATAACAGCATTAATACGTTCACTCATCTTTAATTTCTATTCTGCTTAGTCTCTCTAATTTTTCTTGCTATAACTTATGCAACATAAGAATGAAATTTGATTCATTTATAACTTAAGGTCAAACAGGAACTACTGTAGTAAACAAGCGTCCACGTGGAAGCTTTTTTCAATAATTTTGCTGACAGTGCATCTTGTTTGAAGCGTATTTGACACTATTATTTTAGAACAGTCTTCCCAAAATTATTTTTTCAGAAACTACTGTAGAAAAAAGTGTCCACGTGGGAGCCTTTTTCAATAATTTTACTGACAGTGAATCTTGTTTGAAGCGTTTTTGACACTATTTTTTCAGAACCGTCTTCTCAAAATTATTTTTTAGAAACTACTGTAGAAAAATAGCGTCCACGTGGGAGCTTTTTTCAGTAATTTTGCTGACAGTGCATCCTGCTTGAAGCGTTTTTGACATTATTTTTTTAAAACCGTCTTCTCAAAATTATTTTTTCAGGAACTGCTGTAGAAAAAGAGCATCCACGTGGGATCTTTTTTCAGTAATTTTGCTGACAATGCATCCTGCTTGAAGCGTTTTTGAAACTATTTTTTTAGAACCATCATCTTAAAATTATTTTTTTAGGAACTACTGGAAAAAAAATAAAATCCTTCTTGTCAATATTTTTTTGCTAAACTCTTAACCTAAACACAAAATTATTTAAAAAACTAAACCCTAATTTAATTAATTTTTTTTAAAAATCTAAACCCTAATTTTATTTATTTATTTAAAACCCCTAAAACCTAATTTAATTATTTAAAAAAACTCTAAACCTTGATTTATTTTTTAAAATTTTTAAACACTAAATAAATAAAACCCTAAATTATTTTAACAAAACACTAACACTACAATCCTAAAACCCCCCACAAACCCTAGGCACTAAACATGCAAATAGCCCTAACCCTGGAAAAACATGGGCTAAAACGTGTCCCTGAGGGAGCGATTTTGCCACGTCAGGAAAGCGCGTCCATGTCAGCTCGTTTTTGTGCTGACATGGCAAAATCGCTCCCTCAAGGACGTGATTTGCTGAAATTTCTCCTTAAAACGCTCTTACGTGGATGTGTTTTGTAGTTTTCGGTCTCTTTCCATAAATAAAATTAAAAATAGGCCTTTATTGGTAAAATGATCCTATAGATTTAGAATTTCCTTTTAGATAATTATATTGTAATTTGGAAAACCACATAATTGCTTAATTGTGATTGATCAAAACACCATTAATTGGTCCATGCAATATTATTTTGATTAAATGGCTAAATACTTCACCCTCGCGGGCCCGAATTAAAGTTTTTCTTGTCACAATTTAGGTATTTATTATCGATAATAATGATCAATTATATGAGTAAAAATCAAACTTCAGATTATATGATTAAATAGACAAAAATTAAAAAGGTGGAGAATTGAAGATTAAAGAAAAGAAAGATGAGAAAATGTAAAGAAATAATAATAATTTTATTATTTGATAGGGTTGAAAAATAAAATAACTAAATAAATAAAACATTGGAAAATTTTATAATCTAATATATATATATACACCAAAGCGGATCTCTCCAAATAAGCAAACCTTGCTTATGTAGGATACTTAGAATAATGTCGTTTGTCTTTATAATTTGTTGAGGCAGACAAATAATTACAAATAACATTAATTTCAAGATAATCATAATTTTTTATTAAATTTAATATATTCATTGGAAATAAAACTTTTTTTAGGAAAAACTTCAATTGATTACGTAATTTTCTAATCAACATTTTCTATTATCATGAGAATCAAAATATCTTAGTCATTAGATCAAAATAAATAGTTTTGAACCTTAAATTTTATATTTATCTTACATTATTAAAATAAAAAGAAACAACACCTAATTTTTCCCTTTTTTTCCTTTTCACCATGTAATTAAAGTATTATGGTTTCAGATTTAATTTCTTTTTTTTGAGCAAAACAATTGACATGGAAACAAGAGATTAGGGTTATTAAGATTAATTAATTTGGGTATTAGTATTGGAAATCATCCATATTTATAGAAAGTCAAAGATATGGGTATCAGAAAGATATAGGTATCAGAAAGATATGGGTATCAAAACCTGAGATTTAAGGCACCAAAAGTTGGATTGAGATTTGGCATAAGATAATTACAATTTTGATCCCTGAACCTCAACTATAAATAGGCCTAACCATTTCTCTTCTTCATCATCCCAAATTTGACATTCTCTACTTAAGGCATTGTTTTCTCTCTCTCTCTCTCTCTTTGTAAATTCTCATTTGTATTTTGGAGTGAAATATATTTGGTAGTGCCCGAGGACGTAGGCAAAATTTGCTGAATCTCGTTAAATTCTTGTGTTCTTTATTGTATTATTCTGCATGAATTGTGAGTGTGATTGTAGTGATTTATTGTGCTATTAAATTACGATTGAGGGATATTCTGGCAAGGAAAGACCTGGTACTTAAGCGATCATTGTGATCCACCTCTCTTTCCTGGGAATTGAACTTAGTGTGATTTTTTAGTACAATAATTTTACTATTTTACACGCTTTCGCACAACAATTGGTATCAGAGCTAGATTCGTACTTGGGGAATACGATCATTCACGGTACTGTTCACGTACAATAGTTAGGATTGACAAGAAAAATGGAAAAGGCATCGTCATCAGCAAAGACTACTATGACCAATGCAAAATTTAAAGTAGAGAAATTTGATGGTACCAATAATTTTGGTATGTGGCAATATGAGATCCTGGATGTCTTATGTCAGCAAGAGCTGGATATAGCCCTTGAAGAAAAGCCTACCAAGATGGATGACAAGGAGTGGGCCAAGATCAATAGACAGGCATGTGGAACAATTCGCCTATGTTTGGCCAAAGAGCAGAAGTACTCTGTCATGAGAGAGACATCAGCGAAGAAGTTGTGGGATACACTAAAAGAAAAGTTTCTAACAAAAAAGTCTTGAAAATAGGCTTTATATGAAAAAGAAACTTTATCGATTCACGTATGCACCCGGTATGTCGATGAATGACCATGTGAACTCATTCAATAAAATTTTAGCAGACTTGCTAAATTTGGATGAGAAATTTGAAGATGAAGACAAGGCATTATTGTTGTTGAATTCACTTCCTGATGAATATGATCATCTTACCACCACATTGCTTCATGGGAAGGATACAATCACATTTGATGCAGTCTATATTGCGTTGTATAGATATAAGACTCGAAAGAAAGATAAAAAAGATTACAGAGATACAACTACAGAAGTCTTAAAAGTAAGAGGTCATTCACACAGCAACAAATCTAGTAGAAGGAGTAAGTCCAAAGGGAGACCTGCCAAAGATGAATGTACTTTTTGTCTTGAGAAAGGGCATTGGAAAAAGAATTGTCCTAAGTTACAAAAGGGCAAGGCTATTTTTTATGCATGTGTAGCGGAGCATGATGAGTCAGACTTTAGCTTGATTGGCATGGCAATGGCATGTCATACAGATGAGTGGATTTTGGATTCGGGACATACTTACCATATGTGTCCTAATAAGGACTGGTTTTCTAGTCTTAAAGAAATAAAAGGTGGAGTTGTTTTTATGGGCAATGACAATGTTTGTAAGAAAATGGGAGTAGGTACAATCCGATTGAAGAATCACAACAGCTCAATTCAAGTCTTGCAGATGTTCGCTACATACCTAGCTTGAAGAGAAATCTCATCTCATTAGGGGTCCTAGAATCTAAAGGGCTCACAATCACTTTACGAGATAGATTACTAAAGGTAGTAGCTGGGGTATTGACAGTGATGAAAGGCACAAGAAGGAATAACATGTACTATTTATATAGAAGTACAGTTATTAGATCAACATCAACAACTTTTGCGAAAGATGCAGATTCAGAGGCTACCAGGTTATGGCATATGCGATTGGGACATGCTGGTGAAAAAGCTTTGCAGAGTTTGGCGAAGCAAGGCTTGTTGAAAGGTGCAAATTCTTACGAATTGGAATTCTGTGAACATTGTGTTCTGGGCAAGCAGATGAGGATAAAATTTGGTTCAGCAATTCATAATACAAAAGGAATTCTGGACTACGTTCACAGTGATGTGTGAGGACCTACTAAAGAGGCTTCTTTGGGAGGTATGAACTATTTTGTTACTTATTTTGATGATTATTCATGAAAAGTATGGGTGTATCTAATGAAAAGGAAAAATGAAGTTTAGGATGCATTTCTGAAATGGAAGAAGATGGTGGAGACCCAGACTGGTCGAAAGGTCAAACGACTTCGATCAAACAATGGTATTGAGTATAAGAATGATCCATTTCTACAAGTATGTCAAGATGAGGGCATTGTGCGACACTTCACTGTTCGAGATACACCACAACAGAATGGGGTGGCAGAACGTATGAATCAGACTATACTGGAGAAAGTTCGATGTATGTTGTCCAATGTTGGATTGGGTAAGGAATTTTGGGCTGAGGCAGTTACATATGCGTGTCATCTAATTAACCGGTTGCCATCAGCTGCAATAAATAGAAAAACTCCTATGGAAAGGTGGGCTGGTAAACCTGCTATTGATTATGATTCTTTACATGTTTTTAGTTCCACTGCATATTATCATGTAAAAGAATCTAAGTTAGACCCAAGAGCAAAGAAAGCATTATTCATGGGTATAACTGGTGGAGTAAAAGGATACCGTCTCTGGTGTCCTGATACAAGAAAGATTTTTTTCAGTAGAGATGCGACTTTTGATGAATCAATTATGATGAAGAACAAGGATTCACAAAAGGATAACAAAACCAGTGGCACTTTGTAGCTGGTGGAGCTTGAAAAGGTTAATGATGATCCAACTAATATTGAAGGAACAAATGATGAAGAAGTTTCAACCCAAGAACTTGTACAGCAACATGATTCAATTGCATATAAGATACCAAGAAGAGAGATTCGTATGTCTTCTCGCTTTGATGATATGGTGGCCTATGCACTTCCAATTGCAGATGATGATATTCCTTCTACTTACACAGAAGCAAGAAGTAACCCTGATGGTGTAAAGTGGAAGCAAGCTATGAATGAAAAAATAAAGTCTCTTCATGAAAATAGGACTTGGGAGTTGGTGACACTACCCAATGGAAAGAAGGCAATTGGATGCAAATGGGTATATACAAAGAATGAATGATTTCCTGGTAAAATGAAGTTCGATACAAGGCTAGATTGGCAACAAAGGGTTATGCTTAGAAAGAAGGAATAGACAACAATGAAGTGTTTTCTCCAGTTGTGAAGCATTCATCTATTCGGATTTTGCTAGCCTTGGTTGCACAATATGACCTTGAACTAGTTCAGCTCGATGTGAAGACCACATTTTTACACGATGATTTGGAAGAGGAAATCTATATGACTCAGTCAGATGGATTCAAGGTTGCTGATAAAGAAAATTGGGTTTGCAAACTGGCAAAGTCATTTTATGGATTGAAACATCTCCGAGGAAGTGGTACAAGTGATTTGATCAGTTTATGAAAGGGCGTGTTTAACAGTTGAAGAAGGCACTATCAAGTGTTGTTGAAAAATACAGAGAGAATTGTGTGAAGATAAGATTATTCGAATCAAATCTTCAAGGTGGAGATTATTGGAAATCATCCATATTTATAGAAAGTCAAAGATATGGGTATCAGAAAGATATAGGTATCAGAAAGATATGGGTATCAAAAATATGAGATTTAAGGCACCAAAAGTGGGATTGAGATTTGGCATAAAATAATTGCAATTTTGATCTCTGAACCTCAACTATAAATAGGCCTAATCATTTCTCTTCTTCATCATCCCAAATTTGTCATTCTCTACTTAAGGCATTGTTTTCTCTCTCTCTCTCTTTATAAATTCTCACTTGTATTTTAGAGTGAAATATATTTGGTAGTGCCCAAGGACGTAGGTAAAATTTGCTGAACCTCGTTAAATTCTTGTGTTCTTTATTGTATTATTTTGCATGAATTGTGAGTGTGATTGTAGTGATTTATTGTGCTATTAAATTACGATTGAGGGAAATTCTGGCTAAGAAAGACCTGGTACTTAAGCGATCATTGTGATCCACCTCTCTTTCCTGGGAATTGAACTTAGTGTTATTTTTTAGTACAATAATTTTTCTCTTTTACACCCTTCCGCACAACAATTAGCTAGTTATTTTTATTGATTGAAAAATTGGTCAACCATTTCATTCTAAAATTTTGGTATTTTTTCTTGGTTGATTTCAAGTACTCAAAGAATTTCAAGCATAAAAATTTAATCTTTATAATAACCCTAATATCTTGCTTTCCATTTCAATTTTTCCTCAAAAAAATTTTAAAATTAAAAGTAAAGATTATCCAAAAAAAGTTCACCCTAAGACTTCAATTACAGGGTGAAATAAAAAAAAAGATTAGGTGTTGTTGGTAAGATAAATTCAGAATCTAATGGTGTATAATAGTGTTATATAAATACATTAATTAGATATTTTATTTTATTAAATTTTATTTTTCAGTCATCAGTTTAGTATTTATATTTACTTTTTTACATTGTAAAAATTATTATTTAACACCAATATAATGTAATCTTATTGATTAAGCACTATATAAATTAGAAGTGTGTCACATCCCAAAAGTCGGGTTAGTAAAATTGGATTAGTGGACCGGATATTCGATTTGGATTCCTAAATTAGGATCATAGTTATTAAATAAAATTTTATAAAATAATAATTGGGACTAAAATCTAGGTTAGGAAATTAAAATTAAGGGTTCGACTATTAATTTTCTTAAAACGGATTTTAAAAACAAAACCGAATTTGAAAATAATTAGAAATATGGGTTTAATTAAAACCTAAGGACTGATTTGAAAAAAGGTTCATGCTGAAAGCTGAAAGTTTTTAAGAGGAAATTTCCCCTATTTTTAAAAATTAGTTTTTTTAGCTATTTAAACACCCCTCCCCACATTCCCTCTTTTCTCACCTCATTTAAAAAATTTCACAAGCCCAAATCTGAGTTTTTCTCTAAAAATTAACTCATCCCTACTAATGTTCTAGCCTTCCCAACATCATTTCTTCCTTCAATCTTAAGGAAAATTCTTTGTTTCTTCATTGTTTCTCAAACATTTTTCACTGAACTAGATCTACACTTCGTCGTTCTTCTTAAATTGAGGTAATGTTCTGATTCATATTGTTAAATCTAAGCTTGTTGTTTTCATAATTTGAGATTTGATCAATTCTTACGAGATTTCAATAGATCTAAAGCTTTCAGATAGAAAATTGGCTTAAAGATGGTGAAACTCGAAATATGAAGTTAACTTGATATTTTAAATTGATTTTCAACTTATTCTAAACTAATTATAAGGTTTGTAAACTCAACTTACTCTTTGATTAGTCTTGCATGCTTAAATTTTTGAAAAGTTAGATTTGATAAATTAAGTGCTTTTGATAACTTAGATCTGTAATAATGTTTAGGATTTTAGAAACAAGTTTAAGGTTTAAAAACAAAAATTGAATACTAAAATCTCTTATTTCGACTAACTAGTTAGATTTTAATATTAGGAGGGGAAAAGCATAGATTTGTGATTCTTCATGTTGTTTGAATGTGATTAAGGTTATAAATGATGAGTTTGTAATTTTTTAAATATGTATGCAAATTGTCTAATCCAACGGGAGCCTGTACGAACAAATCAAAGGGCAAAGAAAAGCTTATCTAGTCTTTGACAATTGAAAGAAAGCAATCAAGTGAGTGGTTGAAATTATTACTTCTAGGCTCGATTCCTTAAGTTAAATGGGAGCTTAGGTTGGCCTAAACATCTAATCTAAGTTTTGAGTTTAAGTTTCCTTAATCAATCTATTATTATTATGCAAATATGCCTATGAAATGTGATATGACATGTGATGCATATTGAGATGTCATTGCAAATGCTATGTTCTTATGGTTGAATATGATATGAGGCTTGTTGGTTCTATGCACACTATATGACATCTATATGATATGGCTCATTAAGAATTATGTTAGCACTTGAAAAGTGCATTATAAGTGAATACAAAAATGTTATGATTATATGTAAATGATAAGTGAAAGTGTGCATAAAATAGTAACTATATGTGTTTAAATGGATATGTTGACATTGTGATCTCTTGAAACCATTTGATATAGTTGGCATGTCATAGGATTTGTGAGTAGTCACCTATATGCTTATGTTTGGGTGTTGAGGCCTCGTGATATGTTGGAGAGAAAAGGGAATGTTGAGCTTAGCTCCATACAATGGGATATGTTGGTTGTGCTTGGAGATTGTTAGCAATATATTACACTTCATGGGATATGTTAGACTCTTGGAGTCATTGGTTGTGTTTGGACACCCGTTTATCCAATGCATTATATTTCATACATGTTTCATAGTCACCAGATGTCAATATATCAATATGAAATGATATGATGTTATATTCATGGTGATGCCATGAACGGTTGCTAGTATGCTTTCTTTTAACTTGGATTATGTGTTTAATTGTGGCAGTCTTTGAGCATTTACTAAGTTTAGTTAAGCTCACACTCTTATATGTTTACTTTTCAAAAAAGTAGCAATAGCAAGGAGGAGAAGTGAGCAAGCCAAGTGATCCAAATAAGGTTATCCTATTAAGTATGTGATGTGGTTTCTAACTATGAAAATGATGGCAATGTGGACTATTCTTGAGGGATTAGACTTTATTACTTATTTGGTTTGTAAATGGACATTTTATGGACTATTTTTAAGGACATTTATAATTGGTTTGTGATTGTTTAATTGTGGTGAATGGTGTATGACTTGAAGTTAAAACAATGATCTAGATGCTTAAATGGTATGTTGGATGTTTTGATATGTTTAACCAAATGGTACAAAATGAACAGGTATTTCTTTTGAAAATGCACGATATGTAAGTTTAGTATGTTGAGTAATTGAATTGTGACTTTAGCAATGCATGCTAGCATAACCAATTACTTAATATGTAAAATTATGTTATTGTATGGATTATGGTGATTGGTCATGTTTTATATGATCTATGTATGCTATATAACATGTTAGAAATGAGAAATAGACCTAAATGCACGAAATTATATGTTAAGTTGTGTGCCAAAGTGTCATATGTAGGTTTTGGGTTGTTTCTGCAAAAATTGCAGGTGATGTTGTGACGACGTTGGTATGACATCGTAACAAGGGGTCAATTTTGGGACGCCCTTTCTTGCATCGTCGTCATGAGGGGAATCGTCTGGGCATGTTGCGACATAGGGTTTCGCGTGGTCATGACGTGACAAACTGTTGGTTTTGAATGGCATTGCTAGTTTTGCAATTGAGTCTTGATTTTTATGCTATGTAATTAGAGTCCTCAAATGCTCTGAAATGCCTTGAAATTTTTCATGTTTAAGTCTCATATGTTTAATTTCATAAATCTACTTTTAATTTTGCAAAAAGATTTTTTGAATATTTTTCCAATTTTATGATTTAGTCCTTGAACCTTTGTTTTAAATTTCTTGAGTTTTACTTATCGGCTTTTGTTGGTTCTTTCAAATATTTTTTTAGGGAAATATTGTTTTAAATAATACTCTATAAACTTAATTTATGCTTGATTTAATGTTTACGATTTCTTTGTATGATGTATGTCAAATAATGATTCGGTTGATATTCTAATAGTTTTCGCTAGAAAAGCATGATTCTAGGGTTTGTGTGTTAGTTTTTAATTGCCAATTGATTATTATGCATGAATTATTGTGAGGTGTGAAAGGTAATTTTACGGTGTGATTGGTAGTCGGTAAGGAGGTCACGCAAGTGGCTAATGCGATGTTTCGGATTCGGGTCGGACAATCCCGACCAGATTTGAGGTGCGAAATGTGCATATTAAATTCTATGAATTATTCAATATTACTGAATATTTCTTTATGATAAAATTGGTCATCCATATTGCAATTATTATCATATTGTCATATAACAAAAATTTGGTTGACTTTTAGGTTTTAATGAATTTATGAATAAATTGATTTCATTATAACTGGTTAAATATAATGTTTCAATTAAAATGGAAACAATGGGTTGGTTTCAAAATATTTTCATATGAAAATTTAATTAACAAAAATCAGTAAAAGAAAAACAAGCTATCAAGCAATAAAAAACTCAAGGGTAAACTATAAAAATAGTCATTTTTGTTTGCCTCAGATTACATTTTAGTCACTTATGTTTGAAATGTTACATTTTAGTTATTTATGTAATCATTTTGTTACGAAGTGGTCACTCTATCATTAAGCTCCATTACCTCCCTAAGGGCGGAGCTACGTGGCAGTCCAAATGGGTTTTAAATGCTAACTTGGATGTCCTATGTGGCAGTCCAAATTAAATTTATTTAATTAAAAACATATTTTCATCCCAGCAACTGGACATCCAAGTTGGCATTTAAAACCCATTTGAACTACCATGCAGGACTGCCGTTAGGGAGGTAACGGAGTTTAACGGTAGATGGACCACTTCGTAACAAAACGATAACGTAAGTGGCTAGAAAGTAACATTTCAAACATAAGTGACTAAATGTAATCTGAAGCAAACAAAATGACTATTTTGTAGTTTACCCAAAATTCAAAGAATGAAGAGACTTTTGAGAAATCCAAATTTAAATAAGGAAAAATAAAGAATGCTCCAGTCAAATGACACTAAATCTTTCTACGAACCAAAAGTTGAATAACCTAAAAAAAAAGGAATTTGTAATTCATGCTTAAAATTTAAGGTCGTAGATCAAGTAACTGAGATGAGACAATCTCAAAAAACTCTTACCATGATTTTTTTAACTTCTTTTTTTACAATAAGATTAATATAGAAGCAAATATACACACATACAATTAATTGTTCAACTAAAAAAATTTTATCTATAAATAAAAAAAAGTTATTTATAAATAAGGAAAAAAATAATTTCTTTTATGTTATTTTAATTTCTTTTTTTTTTTCATTCTCTTCTGCTTCTCCTTTTGTTTTCCTCTCTTCTTCATCTTTGTTTTCCACATAATTAATTCAAAGAAATGTGATTTCAAACATGAGGCATATGCAAAGTTGTTTCGCTTCAATGATCCAATAACTAATTCAAAAAATTGGGATTTCAAACATGATGCATCTGCAAATTATGTCGAACAGTCAATTAAAGGTTACTTGTTAATGTGTAGCATGTAACCATATGATAGATTTAAGGGCATAGTTGCATGAAAATCAATTGAGGCAGCTCTTGAAACCGCGATTGGAATATAAGGAAGGGAGAAGGGAACATAAAAGAAAAAAAAAAGTTAAAAGAACATAAAAGAGATGGAGAATGGAGGAAGACAGAGGGAAAAGCAAAAGAAAATGAAAAGAAAAAAGAAAAAAAAAGTTAAAAAGCACATAAAAGAAAAAAAAAATTAAATTGCTCAAAAGAAAAAAAATATGGAGATCAATTGTATAATTTAACCTAAATTTTTTGTTTGAAATGATGATTTATCGTGTCACATCAGTTTACTGTTACACCGTTAACAGCAACTAGCGGCTTAATGACTAAAATGTTACAACACAATAACGTAAGTAACTTAAACTTAACATTTTAAACATAAGTGACTAAAATGTAACTTGAGACAAACAAAAGTGATTATTTTACTAGTTTACCCTTTTAAAAAAATAAAATTTTGTTTTGTTTTGCATTTTTTTCTCAAAAAGTAATGTGCATATTTTAATTTTTTTTAAGAAATAGTGCACAAACAATTTTTTTTAATGAAATGTTTTTAATTTTAGAAAAAGAGCAATGTGATTGTAATGTTTTCTATGCCATTGGGTTGTTCCTACTCTTCAAGAAAACTTTAATATAGTATATAGTAGGTACGAAGAAGCAAATAGATTTGAGAATTACTTGAAAACATTGACAATTTCATGTTTAAATTATATAGATATTCGATTTATCATATTTTTTATAAAAATTTTACCATACAGGATGGGTATCGAGTTTTGATGTAGCGGTTTCATTTTTCCAAGTATGATCCAGAAAAGCGGGTCATGTCATACTTACAGTTTGTGGGGTTTGGGGACGTCGCATTGATCCAGAGGTTTGACTTGAAGGCGAACCTAATATCTGCCTTGGTTGAGTAGTGGTGGTCGAAGACCCACACCTTCATTTTGTCGTGCAAGGAGTGCACAATCACATTGGAAGATGTCACTATGCAACTTGGGTTACGAGTTGACGGCGAAATGGTCACGAGCCGAAGCAAAGTGTTGGAACCTTCAATAGTATGCCATAGATTGCTTGGACGGTCCCTTAGTGATGGGGAACTGAACTTCACGTGCTTGACATTGGCATGGTTGGGAGCAAATTTCAAGGAGTTATCGAGCACTGTCACTGAGCACGAGGTGATGTGTGCTGCTCGAGCCTATATTATGCAGCTGATTAGGGGGTACTTTTGTCAAACAACACATCTAATAGGGTCCACTTAAAGAACTTGCCTCTATTGGAGGATTTCCATCGTACTGGTACTTACAGTTGGGGATCAGTAGTGTTGGTCATATTGTACCGTAAGCCACTTCTAACAAGGCCTCAACGAGTCTTGGGCCAGTTGTGTGGGGCTGCTGCAGTCTTGGGATATGAACAGGATGCCATTTTGGGCGGCTATTAGGCACCAACTAAATATGTGGCCACTTGTAAATAGGTTAAGAAAAATTATACTTAACATTTAACAACTCATAAGTGTGGATAATATTTTCCCAAGTTTAAGTGCTAACGTGTTTGTTTCGAATTCAAATTGAAGGTTACACATGCTATAAGCACATGCGCACACGGGTACCGTAGTGCTTGGAACCTCCCACACTCACACCTCCTATTTTGGATATCAACTCTGTAGGATTGTGGTGGGATCCTCGACCGAAAACCAATGTACTCTGTCACTCAAAAACTTTCCAAGTTCCAGGAATATAGTTTTTCACTCATCGTCCTCGCCCTATAAGAGTTCTCTTTCATGGAATTCCTAACATCTTCGACGTGCACATGTCCTGCCTCCAACTATTTTGCTTGTCTCAACCTTCTTTCTGGCATTAAGGTTGCCAGCCTATAAAATGTGGTTGAAAAAATCAATGAAATTGCCAAGTGACACACCTCAAGATAGAATTAACGGCCTCAGCGAGGTTGATCGTCATATGACCATATTAGTACCCCTTATCAAAACATTGAACTCTTTGTCACGGCTCTATGCTATCCAACCATTGTCTGAGAGAAGGACCGAACCTCGTTATATCAGTCTTTAACCTCGCCAGCTTATGTCTGAATCAGTGTGGTTCCAGCTCCGACCCTACGTATGTATTTTGATAAAATATGTTACCATCCGTTTTAGTAAATGAACTCAAAATATTTACATATACAAATTTAAATATGATATGTTTACCCATGTTCACGATTTGTTTGCGTTATTGTTTGTTCTTTTACTCCTTGTGGAAGTTGACAGTGATATGGAGAATGTGGTAAACGGACCTCCACAAAACCTCAAATTGTCGAATTGCAGCAACAAGGCACTTCGATCTGTCAAAGACAATGCAAATGTTGTCTTGCCTGACAACATGCCTCTGCAAGTTCCTAATGAAAAATTATCATGATTCGAAGTTCTCCGACTCCATAATGGCGAAAGTGATCAATAGTAAATTTCAATTACCGTCTTGTGCAACTGTAATCAAAAGTATCTACTTGTATTTCCCATGAAGTCACGTTTCGTCAACCTACACAAGTGGTTTGCAGTAGGAGAATGCTTTAACACATAGACCGAAAGTCTAGAACAATCGAAGAAAAACTCTTCTCCCCAATTCCAGTTGTCTATTCGAGCCTCTATAAGGCAACGTATGCAAGTCCACGACAGTTCGTGGGACGTACTCCACCATTGCTGAAATCCACCCCTGAAGTTCATTGTATGACTCATCCTAATCACCGTACAATTGTTGTATGGCCATTTGTTTCGCCCACAATTGTCGTAATTAATCAAATTTTTAAGGTCATTTTTATTAAAAAAAAAACTAAAAATTTAGCAATTATCTTTAGTTTATCTATTGACTTGTCAGCTTTTGAAAATTAATTTGTTCATATTTTATTTTATTTTAATTTTTTTTCAATTTTTCGCCTTTTCTTTCTCTTTTTTTATCGTCTTTCCTTTTTTTCTCTTCCTCTTTTTTTCTTTTGTTTTCTTTTTTCTTTCTTATATTGTCCTTTTTGGATTTTTTCCCCTTTTTGCAGCCAATTTCTAGCAACCTCGCTATGGTTTTTGAGCACCATAATCGCTCCATTCTTGCTACCATTTACCCCTCCTCTAGCTGCATAAAACAACCACCATTGTTGCTCTTGTTTGTCGTGTTGTCGCCCCTTAAAACACCATTAGTGGTTTTTTTTTCACATTTTCCACCTAGTTTTGCTTTCATTTTTCCTCATTGGTACCTTATTGAAATAGCCCTTCATCTCGTCGTTTAAGTGTGCGTTCAATTTTGTTCATATCGTAAACTCAGATCTAGGAATCGGAGTGCGTAAGTGCTTTTTTTTTCTAGCATCGTTTTTGTTTGACTAACTTTTTTCTAATTTGGTTAAATGCTTCCAAAAGCCATAGGTGATCAACCCTTACTGATTTTAGTGTTAGTTTTATGTTAGAAACCGATCTAAATGCTCCGGATCAGTCAGATGTACTATCAATCCAGTCAGTCACATCTATGTCTTTATCTTCTAAGAGTCATCCGCTCTAATGCCCAAGACAAAGCATCTTCCCAATTAGACTTGATAGATGACATATTAATCTTTCAACCAGTTTGCTCATTTTTTATTAGACTAAGTACATGTTTTGGTTCGTCTACTAATATAAATTTTCTTTCCATATTATGATCCAACCACAAAATATTGTCTAGTATTAGTTTAAATGTTAGACAATTGATTAGCAACATTTGCTTCCATTTTACTTTGCGTGCAAAAACTATATGAGGATAATTATACAAGTTTTATTAATGTAATCAATGAACTTGTTTTATTAACCAATTTGCTTGAAAAAATTACAAGTTTACAAACAAATATACTACACTCAGGGCACCAGATCCAACAAAATATTATATTTGAAATAAGAAATTGAAATGAAATGGAATAAACTCAATGTTCAAATGAAAGATTATTGAATGATTTGAGTACAAATACTTGATATATATGTGTTTACACTACTTTTGGATTGAATGAGATTTGAGTTTGTTACTTGTTATGACATAAAATGGCATGTTAAACACTTGTGATATTACATGGTTTGATTATATGTTTAAGCTCACCTTGTTGATGTTTTGAATTATCATGTCTAGCCAAATTAGTCCAAGATTAGTAGCTTAGTGTGTTCAATTGAAAGATAAGGTAAGTTTTTTGTTTAACTCCTATAAACTTACTAAGAATTTCATATGCTTACGTAGTTGTTTTTCCCTTTTCCTTGTAGATCATTCCCTTGCAGAATGCGTCAAGCTTGGTCGCTCGAAGCTCACACTATCCTATCATCGAATCGGTAGATGTTTGATCATTTTAAACCTTAGGGTATTGCATGTATATAGGTGTCTTCTTACTTACTTAAATGTATAAAAGTCTTGTTAAATTGAACATGGTAATGATTTTAGTATATGTTGAATTTGAATGATGTACATAGCTAGTGAATTGGTCGATATTGACTAAGCAATGTTGGATACATTGGTAAGTTAAAACATGAACCTAATAATTAGTATGTGAATTAGAAATGCATGATTTGGAATTGGTTAATACCCAATTGAAAAGGTATAACTTGTTGATATGCTTAATTTACATATTAGTGAATGGTATTTTTAGTTCATAAATTATGTTATAAAAGTGTAGGTGAATGAATGGTGTATGTATTGAAAGTGAAATGGCATGTGTTGATTGATTTGGTATAGGTAAAAATAGGCATTTGAATGTTTTGGTTAATATGCTAATTGGTATTGAAATGTTGAAGTTTAATTGATGAAAATGTATTGAATATCTTGTTAAGAAGTTGAATTGAGTGTTTAAGCTTGTTGGGTATGGTTTTAGGTATGTTTTGCATCAATTGCATTTGGTGTTTGGTACAAATGTTGTAGGTTTGGTTGGAAGCTTTGAAATATGTACCGAATGGTTATTTTTACCAAAAATAGAGTCCTCGTCCCGACAAGCATCTTTCCTCATCGCAACGTTGGCTGACAGTAAATGGTGTCGTGACATCGAGTGGCCTAATGTCACATGACATACTTGTAACGACCTAGTTTCCAGTGGTGTCAAAAACTCTAGTTTCAAAACGCCATTTTAGTAAATTGTAATCGTAAATATTTAATATTTATGAGGCTAGTATAGAAATATATTAAGGTTTGGTTTGGTATTTTTATTTAATTGATAGTTAATTAAGGTACAAGTGTCACAGGCCGTAGTTTAAATCCAGTGATCATTGCACCAAATACATCCAATGGAGGTCTATCGTTTAGATGGTGATCATTTGGCTCACGAGAACTGGCCCGATTCAAAGAACTGTTGGAGAAGCCTGTCAGATTGAAGCCTGGTTGGCCCGATAATGAAGATATGGCAACTTAGGCTAATTTGGTAACTAATCTTAGAATATTGAGGGAATCATATCTTGTAAAGATTATATTGGATTTGATATGGCACATCTTGTAAATCCCTAGAATAAAGGGGTATGGTTAATCTCGTCCATCGAGGTAAATGTATCTTGCTCGTCGGTTTTGGGGGACCTCAACTATAAATAGAGAGCCTCCCCCTCATTTGTACACACTCCATTCATTGTTTCATTATTCTTTGTGAATAAGAGAATTGAGAGCATTTACTTAAACACTTTGTGTGCGCTATTTCTGTTGTTCTTTGTTGTTCTTCTTTTGGCATAAATCGCTTCCGCTCTTCAATTTGGTGCCTTGAAGGAGTTCTTAAGGAATCCTCACTTGAGTAAAGGCTGACTTAGGGGAGTTTGGATGAACGAATCGCCTAAGGCCGCACGGATCGTGAGACGAAAGGTCTATCCCCGTGACACAAGTGCAACGATCTTAAAATTAGTGATGTTGAAAATTTTGATTTTAGGACCCCATTTTTTTAAACCAAGACCGTAAATATTTTTATTAATTATTTATAGAGTTATTTTAGAAGTGAATTGAATTTTGGATAAGTAATTTTATCGAATTAGTGATAAATTAAGGTATACGGGATAAATCGTAAAACTAGTAAAAGTTCAATTGTTTGAGAAATTTTAATTAGAAACAAATGGAAGGGATTAAAAAGGCAATTATACATCCTTAATTTATAGTGGACGGTAATGTCTTAGTTTTTATGAATTTTGCAAGAATTTTAATTAAAATAAATTAAAATAAGCTTAAAGAAAGATAAAATCTTGGAAATGGAAAGAAAGAGAAAGACATTGTCTTCTCTATCTTTCCAAGCATGATTAGGGGCAAGGAGGAAGTCATAGTTTTGGAAAAAAAATTATTGGGTTTAAGCTATCAATTGGTTAGTGTAGTTTAGTCATTTTCTTGTAATTTTTACGTTTTTGAAATCCCAAGAACTTAATCTATCTAACATGTGTGTTAGTTTTCGGAAGTGTTAAAGGTTGAAAACGATGCCAAGGTTGAATTCTTGAATTTTTTAGGTACTAAATCAATAGATTTTAAGCTTAGAAGTGAAAAGGACTAAATTGCAAAGTTAATTGATAGTTTTGTACATTAGGGACCGAACTGAATAATTTGTAAAATTGATTGTATAAATGGGAAATAGGAGGCCCCTAATGGATTATATTGAAATCATAATTTAATTTGGAGTTCTAACTTGAAAGTTATGTTAGTCCTGATTTTAAGGACTAAGTTGAATAAAATGCAAAATTTGTGTAAATTTACAATTAAGTGTATTATTGACTATATATTGAAATTTTTGTATATTTATTTATTCCATAGCTAATGAAGACCTGGATTTCTTGAAAAGGAAGGGAAAGAATAAGGTCGTCTACAAATAGCTCGGAGTTTACAGTTTGTATTTCTATAATTCAAACCTTTTCAATTGATGTGCTTATGAACTGTGTTGCATGGTAAGTTCATAAGGTATGTTTAAAATGATAAAACAAGTTGAATGGAGTTTATTTGAATTGATTGTTAGCGATAAGGACAAAACTGAATAGTTTTGAAATTATTATATATCATTGTAAATGTGTAATTGAATTAGTTTTGTGATGAAATAGGCTTTCACATATTTGGGATTGAGAAATTGATTACATATATGAAATTGAGGGTTTGGTATGAATTAGTTGTGTTGGAATGATTGGCATGTTTGTGTTATTATGAATGGATGATCCGTTGATGTAATTGGCTAGTTTTTACAGGTTTATAAGGTACCATTTGAACTAAAATGGTTTGGGCATGTAAAAGGAAGTTTTTTTTACCATTTTTGCAAGAAAGTATTGATGCTCTGGAAAGGTATCGATACATAACCATTTGAATCAATTTATCATACAAACATAATGTTATTTGATATCGGTACCAAGTCAAGGTATCGATACTTTGCACAAAATATCTATACTTTGCACCAAGTATCTATACTTTTTACAAAGTATACTTTCACAAAGTATCGATACCTGCTCCCAAAGTTTTGAAATTGTGCAATTGAGTCCTATTTCATGTTCAGACTTCAAATTTTGACCATCGTATGCTAGATTTAGGCTAATTCAATTTGTATGTATGTTTATATCCGTGTGTTTGATTTAATTACAAAATGAATAATGAAAATTGCCCAGGCTATGAATGTTACATTCCATTGCTCGAACCCGATGATCAAACCGGGTAATAGGGTGTTATAATATTGTTTTGGCGACATCCCGACATAGAAGTGATGACATCACGACATCGGTCTTGAAATTTTAAAATTTACAATTTGGTCATGTTTCGAGCTTGGGTTGACAAAAGAGCTTTCATAAGCTTGATTAAGACTCGGAATTGATTGTTTAACATGGTTTAAATGTGTTTAACACTTAATTGCATGTATGAATGGTCACTTACTGTGTATGTGATTGTAGTTACTCCGGTAATGAATGTGGCATCCTTTAGCTTGAACCTAACGACCGGGTCGTGCGAGGGGTGTTACACTACATGGAAGGAACTTAGTTTATGTTGGATGAATTCAATGCTAGTAGTGGGAAACTTGATGAAATACTAACTGTTGAGAGAAAAGCTCAAGAAAGAATGCCCTAGGATACATCGAAAAGAAAGGAAAGGTTGTTGTACAGACTGCTACAATGTTTGTCAAAGCTACAAATAACACTGATCATGGATAATGCTCTAAGAAGGCGATGTTGATCCATACAAACAAGCAAGTGAACCATAGTCACTGGAACGTGTGTCATTATTGTGGAGTACTTAGGCATATCAAAGCAAGAGGCTTCGCGATGTTAAGAGATCTAAGGTTAAAATAGGCAAATATGATTGTAGTTATAACTGCTCTTGACACTGCTCACAAAGAAAGGCAATCATTTGTGTGGAGAAGAAAGGATCAAAGATGTTTGTGTAATATCTCAAAATTTTGGTATCAAAATTTCGTGACATTTTGAGAATTTAAATTGCGATGTTTTCCGAGAACAATTTTTGTGTTATTTTTATAATTTGATATAAGTAAATTTTCATTAGTTATTATTGTTAAATTTGTTAGTATCATAAAATTAGTAATTTGAGGTATAGACTATTTTGTAATAAAAAGTAAATTTAAGGGTCGTCAAATGTCTAAAAGTTAGAAACATGCTTTAGGACATAAGAAAAGGTTTACGTGGTAATTACCCACTAAAGGCATTTTAGCAAATAACCCATTTGTTAAAAATGGTAGGAGGGAACAGTTGTCCCATTCTTCATTTCACGCATGCTTGAGAGATTCATCAGGAAATTTTATCTTCAATTCTCTCTCAATCTTGAAATCGCATGTCATCAAAGTACAATTTTCATTGATTTCATCATCATTCAAGAACATTTCAATTCTTAAAATTAAGATTTCAACATTTTTCCACCTATTTTTCTTTTGTTTCACGTCAATCTTACTCGTGGGGGGACAGATTAATTTTTGTAGTTTTATTGTTGGGTTATAGTAAGTGATTAGATGTTTGTAAGTTGAAGATAAACATCAAAACCATAGAAATCACATTAAGTGAAATTAGATAGGTTTTTGTGAGGTTTTAGATGAATTTTTCGAAGTTAGTCTTACTTGATAGAATCTTTATTTAAAAATAGATTTCATCCTTTTAAGATAATTATTTAGTATATTAATGATAAAGTATTTTAACTTCATAAGTAAAGTTAAAAAAAAAAAAAACTCTACCACAAATGTCCTCATTTTATTATTTAAAATTTTCTAAATATTATACAAATGTTCGAATTTGGATAAAAGAATTAGATTTTTAAATAAGTTTATTATGGACTGAAAGAGAGAATAATCATATGATGACATATTCTTTAGATTTTAATATATCCATGTAGGCAATTTACACCGTTCTTCATTAGACCATATGCAGTTCAATATAATCATTAAGATTCCTGCCTCGCATTTGTGTCCCTTCAAATCCCTATATTAGATTATAAAAAAATGTTTAAATTTACCCCAAATTTTGTTGAATCTTTCCATGTTCAATTTCATGGTAGCATTGACTCGAGCCTCAGCTTGAGCAGGGGTCTCTTCTTCTTCAACTGATCTCACTCTCCCTGCGGCAGTTAAAATAACCAGATAAACAAATACCATAAACCAGTAAAAGTATCATGGAGGCCCTGTATTAGGAGTTAGATTACATTTTACCTTCTCTATTCAAAAAATAAACAAATTAATTCTTGTACGTTAAATCAAAGAGCAAATTGGTTCTTTTTGTTAAAAATTCCATCCATTTGTAATGTTAAAAACTGGCGTGGTTGACAAAATAATCAGATAGTAATATGTGACGTGCCACATATACCTCATGCCTATGTACATGGACCAATTTTTAATCGTGGAAATAGATTAAACTTTTAACAGATGGATCAGTTTGCTCTTTGATATAACGTATAGAGACTAATTTACTTATTTTTTTTAGTAGAGGCCTAGTACAGGACTTGTACCACCATAAACCATATACAACAGTGAATTCAGTAATGTAGAGATTAAAGCTATGGATGGCAATGGAATGAGACAAGTACAAAATAGAATGTTGAAAGCATTCATTTCCATGAACATTTTTTGCCAATTTTATTACCATTTTTGTGTTGTCCTTGAGCAGCCTCAGCTTGTTGTTTTAACTGCTTGGTGAAAGCCTTAGCTGCCATAAATACATTTGAGGGCCTTTCCCAACCTCCTCCAAATACTCCATACCCTTCCTTTAGCTGAGGTTGTATCAAGAACTCAAGCACTGCCAGTTCTTCACTGTCCACCCAATGTATGCAGTTCACTGGGCATGAATCAACTGAAACCTGCAAAAACTTGGTTCCAAAATTATGCATTTTTACAACAATTAGATTCTACACACAGCATTAACATGCTTCTTTACATCGATTTTACGATCATCGTCTCCATATTGAACCTTAACTCGAGCACATCCGAGAGCCTCGTCCATTTCGAATGTGTTGCTTGCATGGTGGACACATTCTCTGCAACCTGCAAACGTGGATGTCAATGGAGCTAGGCTCGAATTTGGAACATAAACATAAAACTTGCAATAAATGGGACATAAAAATAGGTTAAAAAGGAACAACCTATGCAATTGTTTGCATCAACAAATAAAGCTTGGGGTCTTAAGGGCCCTTTCCAAGAGCTAAAACCAGATACATTGCTTCCAAATTTTGCTTTCATTGAACCAATGGAAGCATCATATTCCTTCCTTTGATCATCTTTTATCAGTACTTTATAGGCTTCATTCAGCATTAGAGTGTATTCATGTCCCTAAACAAATATAACAAAATTAACCCATCAAAAATGCAAAAGTAAAATTTGTATTAAATTCAAACCATTAATATAAGGAATAGATAGTTAAACCATTTGGAAGTTCCCAATATTATAGGTCAAAGAGCGAATTAGTCCTTCTATGATAAAAGTACCATGCAGGCTAGTCAGATTGTATTTTACTCCCTCTACTAAAAAGATGAGCAAATTAATCCTTATACATTAGATAGAAAAACAAATTAATTCTTCTATTAAAACTTCCATTCATTTCTATTGTTAAAAATTTGTGAATGTATATCAGTATGAGGTACATGTGGCGCTAATTTTTAACAATATAAATGGATATTTAAAAGAATTTCAATCTGAGATATTGAGACTAAATTCCTATTTTTTTGAGTAAAAAGGACAAAATGCGATTTAAGTCCCTCCACGAAACTTTTACCATAATTATACAATAAAAGTGAGCAATATATTGAGGCAAAAATTAAAACTTTTAACAATAGTAATCATTTGAATGAAAATATGATCCATATCCAACACTTACTTTCGAGTTTTTGAATAAAGAAAGCTATCAATTTAATAAAAATTTAGAATAAGAAATTGAGAGGAAGTGAACTAACCTCTTGGCCTGCAATATCAGGATGATACTTCTTTTGCAGCTTTCTATAAGCTTCTTTAATTTGCTGCATATTGGAATCGAAAGGGATTCCAAGTAACTCATAGTAATTTTTGTTTGATTTTGATTTTGATTTTCCTCCAATCTTTTGGTTTCTACAACATCTTACCTCACTCCATTTCAGCCCCAACCTTTAAAAAAAAATCAATCATAAATCTTTTAGTTTATACAAAATTCTGAAAGATTTTCATGGAATTTACCTTGGGTTTGATTTGCTTGAACTGAATTTCTCATAAAAATTACAACTTTTTGGGACTGATAGTTCGTAAATTGGAACCCCACAGGCTATCATTATTGATTTATCACTGTGTTTCTTTTCTTCTTTTATTTTTCTTTTTGTTTTTTCTCATAAGATTGTTATGTATGGAGAGATATTTTTCCTTCAGCTGAAAAAGAAATATCTATATTTTAAGGTTAAATTAACATTTGGGGCCTGAACTTATCAACTATTTCTATACTGAGACCTAAACTTTTTTTTTATTTAGACTTTGAACTTAACAATTGTTCCACATTAAAATTTTAACTTGATAATTGCTTTCACGTTGTAGTTTAAATTTTTGAAAAAGAATAATATAAAATCAAACTCGAATATGAAAATAATTTTTAAATTCAGTGCTTAACTTGAATAAAAAAATTGAGTGGAATGTTAATAATTTGAAAGAAAAAAATTCAGACCCATTAGGCCTTACCTTCATCATCAAAATCCAAGAAAACTTAATCCCCACCATATCCTTTTTCCATGTCTTACCTTCCAAATTCACACCTAGAACATCCTCCAAAAGTGTTGAGTTTAATTATGGAAAAAAGATTTCACAAAGAGGCCAGAAATATAATGCTTTCTTACTAGCTTAGTATCTTTCGAAACTTAGGCAAACTCTTTCTTAAACCATTAGGCCTCCATCCAGAATATCCATTCATCCATCCACTTAAAATTCAATTCACTGAATTTCCTCATAAATTAAAATGAATGATGTGGTATTTGACCCACTTGTTCCACATTGGAATAGAGTTCTTCATTGAAGATCTCTTATATTTTCTGACAATGGCCGCCCAAGATGAAGCCAGTCCAGAAATGAAGAATTTGGCTATTTTCTTTAACTAGTTATATTCTTTAGAACAATGGATTGACATGATCATGAAAGAACAACTCAAAGATACCAGGGCAGAATATATTATGATTATCTTTTACAAGCCTCAGTATTTTATGCAGAATGGTCCAACAACACAATTAGGATCATTTCCTAGTGCCTGGATTCATAGAACATATTTTTCAGAGGTTAATTCAAATCCTTACAATTACAAGGATTTGCAAAAATATTTGTGCCAGATAAATAGGATCATTCCATCAGACATATGGCCTCTAGAAGATGTATTAGCATAATGGGACTTAAGGATTGAACCACCGACACCTTATCAAGAACAGATGAAGAAAGCATTAGAGGACTATCAGTTAAATATACCAGATCCAAAAGAATGGTTACAATACTATCCATGGTTTTGTAGCAATGCAAGAGAAAACACGCCAGCTTGGACTGATTCACAGGAAAGGACATCACCTATGGATGTAGAAAGAAATTATAACAGCTCACATGATAGTCTTGAACAAAAGTTTGAACAGTTGGAGACAAATCGCTACAGAGCTAAAGAAGAAAAGGCGAAAAAGATTGAAGAGCTGAACCTCACTTCCGACATTAATACAGACTATGAAAGTAATTAGATGTTTAATTGTTCTATGATGTTTTGTTTTATGTATGAGTCATGTACTATGAGATTCTCTAAATCTCTACTTCAATAAAGGTCTGTAAAAATAGCATGAGTCATCAAAAAGTATTTATAAAAGGAGTCTGAGTCATAAGATTCCTTCTTTATCTTCAGAAGAAGGAAAGACCAATCTTTCTCTATATAAAGAGAAAGAATCCTTAGTTGAGGGGTAGAGAACCTTTCAATAAAATACTAGCATGTTTTAATATAAACATGTTTTTTTAAATATTTTATGTTATTTTTCTCTTTAATTTAAGCTGATCTTTAAAAGAAAATCTCCTGTGAATTTAAAAGTATATTTTGTGCTTGTCTGTACAATAAAAATTAAATTTAGACCAAGAGTACTAATTGACACTGAATTTAAGGAAGTATTTAAAATTAATGATTTCACAGTTAAAAGACAATCAAAGAAGAGGCACTTGCTATTAAATCCTTAATCGTTGATATTTGGCCTTAGATCCTGTTAAATTGGTATATTTTCTTTAATGGCTTTTTCATTCCAACAACCAATAGCAGCTTAACACGTGGAACTCTCTCCTCTAAATAGAAACCAAATTTCATAAAAGAAAAATTGTTTCCCTCGCAACTTTTAGTGGGATGAAAACTGCGTTGAAGAACCTTTCCTTGATGAATCCAAGCAAAAGCTTCAACTCCTATATTCAAAATTGTGTTTCTTTGTTAAAGATATTCTCAGACAAAGGCTTGGTTGCTGGAGGAACTGTCTTCCATTGCCATTTACTCAAGAATGGTGTTTTATCAGAGAGATGTATAGCTATCAAGTTATTAATAATGTACCTTGAATTCAGGAAATTATCTGAAGCTAATCAGATTGTAAAGGACTTTAATGGGTTTGATTTAGTTGTTCAAAATTGTTTGATTAAGGCTAATATTCAGTGGGGGAATTTGAGTGAAGCACGGAAAATGTTCGACGAAATGCCTGAAAGAAACGATATTACATGGACGTTATTGATTTCGGGGTTAATGAAATATGGAAGATTGGAAGAATCAATGTGGTATTTCGAAAGGAACCCATTTAAAAGTGTGGTTTCGTGGACAGCTGCAATTACTGGGTTCGTTAAAAACGGGTCAAGTTTTCATGGTTTGAAGCTTTTTGTAAGGTTGCTTGAATCTGGTGTTAAGCCAAATCAAGTTACTTTTAGTTCTATAGTTAGCGCATGTATAGAAATTGGTGATTTTGATTTGGGAATGAGTGTTTTGGGGTTGATAATTAAAACCGGGTTCGAGAATAATGTATCAGTTTCCAACTCTTTGATAACATTGTGTTTAAGAATGCATGAATTTGATCAGGCTAGGAGGGTGTTCGATCGAATGGAAACAAGAGATGTTGTTTCTTGGACAGCAATACTCGATATGTATGTCGAGATGGGAGAGTTGGAAGAGGCAAGGAGGATTTTTGATGAGATGCCACAAAGAAATGAAGTTTCTTGGAGTGCAATAATTGCGAGGTATAGTCAGTATGGTGATCATATAGAGGCACTGAAACTCTTTCGAAACATGGTTCGAGAAGGATTTAAGCCGACAATCTCGTGTTTCTCTAGTATTCTTTGTGCATTGGCTAGCCTTGAGAGTTTACAAGCAGGAAAGAACCTTCATGCACATGTTATGAAAATCGGGATTGAGGGAGATCTTTTTATTGCTTGCTCTCTTGTTGACTTGTACTGTAAGAGTGGGGAAACTAAAGACGGACGGTTAGTTTTTGACTCGATCAAAAACAAAAATGTTGTTTTGTGGAATTCGATGATCGGTGGCTATAGTACGAATGGTCAAATGGATGAAGCCAAGTATTTATTTGATAACATGCCTACTCGTAATAACATCTCCTGGGGAGCTTTTATTGGTGGTTATGTAGAATATAAGCAATTCGATATGGTGTTCGAAGTTTTCAATGAGATGCTTTTGTCAGGGGAGACTCCGACAAAGCCCACTTTTTCAAGTGTGCTTTGTGCTTGTGCAAGTCTGACCTCATTAGAGAAAGGCAGGGATATTCATGGAAAGATCTTAAAACTTGGTTTTCAATATGATGTTTACTTGGGCACTGCCTTAACTGATATGTATGCAAAATGTGGAGATATTGAAAGCTCTAAGCAGGTCTTTGATAGAATGTCGGAGAGAAATGAGTTCTCATGGACCGTTATGATTCAAGGTCTAGCGGAAAGTGGTTTTGCAAAAGAATCTCTTGCCTTGTTCGAAGAAATGAAAAGAAATTCCTCTGTTGCTCCTAATGAACTCATGCTTTTATCGGTTCTATTTGCATGTTCCCATTGCGGATTTGTCGATAAAGGACTCAAGTTCTTTGGTGCAATGAAATTGGAATATGGTATAAGGCCGAAGGGAAGACATTACACATGCGTTGTGGATATGCTGTCTCGATCTGGACGCCTATCTGAAGCTGAAGAATTAATTAACTCCATGCCATTTCAACCCGAAGCTAATGCACTAGCAGCTTTAATAAGTGGTTGTAAGACATACAGAAACGAGGAGATAGCAGAGAGAACAGCTAGAAAACTTGTCGAACTAGCAGAGAAAAACTCCGCTGGATTCATCTTGTTGTCCAACATATATGCTTCAGCGGGGAGATGGATTGATGTTTCAAATATGAGGAAACTAATGAGGGAGAAGGGATTGAAAAAGAGTGTTGGCTTCAGTTGGATTGAGGTGAGAAGCCATCTGCATTCCTTTTATTCGGAAGATGGAACACACTTGAAATCAGCAGAGATTCATGATATCTTGGAGCTCTTGAGATTGGAAATGACGGATCCTAAACATTTTCCGACATTCTAATCTTTCCTAACTCACAGAAATGATCTAGATTTCAAGGATGTTGTATGCTGCATCGTACATTTTTAATTTATCGTGGAACCTTGCATCGGCAAAATTTGAGCAGGCAGTTAGGGCCGTATATAAGGGTGCCATGATATATAGTTGTTGCAGCTATGGCTAAAACATTTAGAGAGAGGATTGGGAGCTTCTTGGTGTAAGATCGGAGGATTGGGAGCTTCTTGGTGTAAGATCGGAGAATTGAGTTGTCAGGTTCTAGTCTCCCTACAATAACTTTCATTCCCGGAACTGTCAAAGCTAAGGCCCTTCTGAGCTAAGAACTTTCTGGGATTTAATTTAACGGAAGAGGGTAGGCAAGGTTTTTTATCTTTCTATTGTCGGCTAGAATATGCTATTGAAGTTAAAAGAAATAGGCTTAATTAACTTTTGTATGTTATTGCTTGAAATTGGAGGGTTAACAGCTTTAGGTTGGCTCCAATAGGAACCCAGGATTTCAAAGAATCAAACCCTTATTGCTAGTGATTTGATTCCTGTGATTAAACAAAATTACAAAAAAAAATACAATTTTTAATTATGCATTACTAAACGGTTTGGAAGACCAAAAATTGCACATCTTTCGTTTTTAATTCAACTTTTGGCACACCTTACAAACATGGGCTCTAAACAGGGAGAAAGATTGCATCTCGGGCAACAAAAATCAAAACGGTACAAAGGTAATATCTTCAATAATTTTATCAATATTGATACGGTACAATAACCTTGCTCACAAGTTACAATCATTGTTATGCCCGACTCATAATATTTATATACCAATAATGAAGGATCCAACCTCATAATCAATGAACCTAATCTGGTTAGGAGCTACAATTTCCTCAATATCTTCAAATTCCCAATACAGTCTATTCTCCAAAATTTCAAAATCCCTGAGGTTAAAGAGTGCAAACCATGCATCGTACGGGGCCCATGCAAAAGTATGTCATGCAAAAAACGAGAAATGAAATCTTTTAAGTATTATGGTTCGCCCAGCTGTAAAGACTACCTTGCTTGTACAGCCACCAAGAAAGCTTCCTCGTGTACTTCAGGGTAAATTTATATTCATTGATCCACCTTTGCACATGCTTGTTCACCAGAACAGTGTCGAGAATTCAATAATATTCAGCCATCAGAACAAGAATATCCATCGAACACCAATCTCGTCTCCATCTATAAGAACATTATTCCCAGCAAGGACTGGCAATGTGCTATCATTCTTCATCCACCATAGACATGACCGGGATACCTTTACTTGTAAAACTTGAACATTGGACTAGCAATTCGTCACCTACAGTAAACTCCCTCTCACCATTGGGCTGCAAGGAAATGAAAATAGGTTAGCAGGTTCAAAGGCTGAAGCAAATATACTCAGTGTGGCAACCACAACTTAGATATTTCTAACAAAGAAATGTTCTTTTGAGCACCTGTCTATAGAAAGGAAACCGATAATGGGATGGACTTGAAAATTAGAACAAGACCCGAATTAATCAACCAATGTCTAAAAGAGAGCAGAGATCACAGGGTGCCGAGATAAAACAGATCAACAAATTCCACTAGTACGATCATTGGACATCATCATCTAGATTTGCCAAAGTCAACTAAATAAATAATTAAGCTGTAAGTTGATAGAGCACCTATCAAGAAAATGGAATGGTTTTAAAACATTAGCCATGTTGCTTCTACTTTTTATTTTTCTTGAAGTACCAGTGTCCCAACACCTGTATTCAACATATTTTCAGACACAAGCATGGGGAAATGGCCCTCCAAAAACTCTCTAAATACATAAATAAAACTTCGAAAAAAGTGAATATTCTCGTGTTAGACACATGCTTGTATCAAACACTGATACCCAAGTAACATAGAACATTAGAATTGAGCCAATCAAAAAATGATAATAAAAGGTCATACTTGAACAAAGGGAGAGACGATTTTTTACTTAAAAAAAGCAGTAGCAGTATCAGAAAAAAGGACACGTACCTCAAACTTATACATGCCACGAATTCCACCACCCAAATCGAGAACTAAACCACGTGCTCGAATTTGATAAATCTTAGCAGTAACTTTTGTTCCTAGCTTCAGTTTTTGAGGTGTCACTGGAGTCTTACCACCAGTTTCCTTGTCATTCTGATCACTCAGATTAGCCTCACCTTCATCTTGAGAAGTAAATTCTTTATTCCCTCCCATTTGAGATAAGGATTCCGATAACATAATACTGAGAGACAAATCAGGCATGTTATCAGAAGACTGGATCTTTTTCTGTTTACTACCCTTTTTCAACGTGCCCTTTGGTTTAGGAGCACTTTTGGAAGTCTTACTCAAACCAGCAGACTTCTCCTCCTCGTCACACTCGGCAGCACTTCGAATTACTACTGATGGCATTAAAGAGGCGGATCGGTTTGATTCAGTATTCTCCATTTTGCTCGGCACCAACTCCTCGAGAGTGGACTCCAGCTGTTCACCTTTTGACATGTTCTCAGGTGATGCCCAAATATTAGGTTTTTCTTTAGTAACAGGAGCAGATCCTTCAACTACACTTTTGGTCTCGGATTCAGGTCGGGGTAGAGTTGCTTTACGAGATAATTTTATATTACCACGAACATCTTGTCCTATGCACATCAAAGAAATTTGCTGGCCAACAGACACTACGTCTGAAACACGAGACACCTGATGAAAGATACATGTAAGTTGGTGTGGCCTTCCATATTGACGCAAAAGCTTTGTAAAATAAACCGTCCATTAAAAACATGCCTAAACCCTAAACATAATATGGATAAGTATTCTGAAGCGTTCTCATCAGTTTCTGAATTTTTTTCATGTTGACTGATGCAAAAATTGATTATCATACCAGATACATGCTTAATGTGAATTATAGTTATTAAATAGCGATCCAATTTGAGAGCAAAACAAAGGGCATCAAGTTCACCAATCCTTCAAACTTAAATAAATCACCAAGACCCTGAGCAACCATATATATGAGCCAAAAAACCAATAAGAGAGAACCACATCCAAAACCTAGAAATCAGAAAGGCTGAAAAGGTATTTAGAAAAAGTAGTGGTAAAATCAATGGAAATGTTTTGTCACCTACCGGTTCATGTGATAACTCAGAAATGTGTAGCAGACCTTGCTGACCACCATTAAACTCCACAAAGGCACCATATTCTTTAATTGACATGACAATACCTTTATAGATTCCTCCAACTACGATTTCACGGCCAACGATGAAATCAACCTGTAGCACAAAAGATCACTCAAGGAACTTAATTAGGATAAAGAATGAAGAACAGGCAAGCTCATAATATTATAAACTAGCAGCAAGATGGACAAAATTAATCCTAGAGTGAATGGTATGTGTCCAGATCTTGGACCCTTTTCTGTTGTAACCCCTTGTCTTAAGTTCAAGACAATTGAGTAAGACATCTAGAAACAAAGCAGCACCCAACATCTGTTCCTGAGTCCGAGTAACATAAACAGGAAGTATTGAAGCAGCATAACAAAAGGGTTCAAGCATTTAAATTTGAAAATAATCACCATTCCTCAAAAAATTGTCTACTTTTAGCTAGCCAAAGTGAGTACTGATATTATAGTACATTAAATTTGCAAAAAAGCCTTCAACGACTTTTAGAATTGGAATTAATAAGTATTAAAAGGTTTGCATATATCTAAAACAAACTACAGGAATATCGGACATCAATTAAAATAAGGAATGCTATGAATACCTTATCTTGCACTTTTTCCATCACAGCCTGATTCTTAGCAGCTATAGTAATTGTCCCATCACCAACGGAGATCCGAGCACCTGAATTTTGAAAAGCATCAACTTGAATGAACAATGTGCAACAATAATTTGCAGCAATAAAATGTAATCAGCAAAGTACACAAAAGATGTGTCCTTCAGTCATCCATAATTGAAAAGAACTACTTAATCTTCAGCATAAATATAATTTTCATAGCTGTCCAACTGATGCTTGAGTCTAACAAAATAAATCCTCTTCCATGTCCAATGTGAAGAGTGAAAATCTATATACTCAATGACTGGTATTTATGAAGGAAACAATTATGAACTAAAAGAATAGTTCATATCATTATTCTAGGAAGAGTACCATCATGGCAGAAATGATCAAAAAACTTAACCACAACCAAAATCAGATTACATCCCCAACCAAATGCAAAATGTTTTTCAAGTTCAACACCCACCTGTTTCCTCTTCAACTTTTCTTTTAAGAGCACCTAGAGGCCCAATAAATCGCCGAATAGCATCATTGCTAAACTTCAAAGTTACTGCATCACAGAGCATTATTTACGGTTGAGTATAAAATGAATTGTTGCAGAGTATCTGAGCTACTTAAATACAAAACCAAAAGCTAACAAACATAATCAAAACTTGAACCTAGACGAGGAGAATTTCTATAATCTTGATTTCGAGGCACGCTAATCTCTTGTTCCATGTGATCAAGGATTTGAAGGCGTCCTTTACGTGCAGGCTCCAAAGACTCGCATATTATATCTAAAGGAATCCCAGCAGGTTTTATATCCAATTGAATTGCTGTAACTCCATTCCTTGTCCCAGCAATCTTGAAATCCATGTCTCCTAGATGATCTTCAAGACCCTAGAGAGATCACTGTTTTAATGAACTTTACCAACTTCACATTATTGAGGTCACAAAAGTATTTATCAACAAGACCTTGGTACCATGTAGCTAACTCCTTGGTCCATACTCCTTAGAACTAGAGGCAATCATTAAGTTAATAAGAGAATGAAGAAAAAAACCACTCCATACATAATCAAAGGTAGAAAAGTTTCTAGTGTTGGTTTCTAACATCTTTTTAAAAGTTTCATTATTCAATAAAATAAAAGCAACCAAGATTTGTCACCTAAACAATATGCCAAAATTGGTCAAGTAAAACATCTCACCAAAATATCAGTCAATATACGATAGTCCGTAATTTCACCAGTTTCTGGGTCAACATCAGTTACAAGACCCACTGAAACACCTGCAACATGTTCTCGTAATGGAATGCCAGCATCCATCAAAGCCATACTGCCTGTATTAGGAAACCCCATCAGGCTAAAAGTTTAAAGGAAATAAATATAACTGATTTACAGAGTGAAATTGATACCTCCACAAACAGTAGCCATAGATGTTGAACCATCTGAAGCCATGACTTCAGAATTAATTCGAACAGTGTATGGAAAATCATCTTCAGGAGGCAATACAGCAAGAAGAGCTTTCTCCGCAAGAGTTCCTAAGGGTAACAAAAGAGACAAGCAAAAGCTCATCTAAATGGTAAAACGTTTTTACATACAACACATATTTTGTGATTAAGAAATTGGTTTACCATGCCCTACTTCACGTCTGTTCAAGCCAGCTCGTTTACCGATTTCATTGATACAAAACGGTGGAAAACTATAGTGAAGCATGAAGCGCTTCGTTGGGGGACCAACCAAGGAGTCCAAGCGTTGGGCATCCTGAGGTGCTCCAAGTGTCACAGTACAAAGAACCTGAAATAAAACATCAAATATAAGCCTCCACTACAAAGAAAGGTCAAACCTACAGATATCTAGAATGTAGAAGTAGAGACAAGGATAACTGTGCCTTAACCTGAGTATCTCCGCGGTTAAAAAGAGCAGATCCATGTAATATAGGCAAATGGCCAGCCTCACAGTATATTGGCCGAACTTCATCAAGATGTCTTCCATCAAGTCTAAATCCTTCAGAAATAATTCTTTTGCGAACAACCTGATATTTTCATTCAACTTGAGCTATGCCAACTTCAAAAGGTTCAAGAGCAAGGATAGGAAATAATATAAGGGTGAAGCAAAACTCATCCAATTTTCATCCCCCTTCTTCAGTTTTAAGGAAGTTTAAATTCCCTTTTACTTATCATCAAAAACTAGAAGATTGCTCAAGATCACCAAAAGTCTAAAGTTATACTTGTTATGCAATCAAATCTTTTGTTAAGCCAAAAAGAGGAAAAAGAAACTCATTTTACAGCTTTATTCAGAGCTCACCTTTTTCCTGACAGTGTCCACAACCTTTGGCAGAACTTTTAAGCTTTGCTCATCGCATTCTTCTTCAAGTGCACTTTTTACATCTTGTGCTATCTTCTCTAAAGCCTCACCACGTTCAAACTATATTATTACAAATTACCACAGCATGAAACCCAATAATACATTAAAATAAATAAATTAAAAACAAGAAACTCTAATGAATCTGTGTATATAAGTAACATTTTCATATCTAGAGAAAGAGAGGTGAAAGGAGAAATGTAATCACCTTTCCATAGGAAGGATCTGTAAAAACAGCATCAATTGGTGCCTCCGCTAGGTTTCTAACTTTCTCAAAGATTTGTTCTGAGACCATGGATAATTTGTATTCCTTCTTTTGTTTGCCAGCTTTTGCAGCCAGTCTGATTTGAGGTTCCAGATATTTAACTGCCTGAATCAATAAAACATCTTAAAGCCATTTTCCATTAATTGATACACAAGAGAAGTTTATGACAAGCCTGTGACTCACTTCCGGATGAGCCAGCCTTAAACCAGCTTCCAAATCTTTCTCAGTGATTTCGCGAGCTTGCACATCAATCATCAAGGTTTTGTCCCTCGTACATGCATATACCAAGTTGAGATCACTTAAACTAAGCTGAACCACATCAAATAAGGACTTATCAGAGGAGGGTAACTGACAGATCTATATTCATTGTAACCAGATTTACAGGGTTGACAAAGCCTAAAAGCAACTTCAATATAGGTTAGACAAACTTTTAATAACTTTCCTCGCCAAATAACAATAAATAGCATTATATACAATGTGCATGACACATTAAAATTGTATCAAAGGCCATCAAGGTGAGACCAGAGCAGAACCCAAGAAATGATAACAAACAGAGAAATATAAGGGAACATCAACTGAGGGAAAATTAAACGAAAAAAATTTTAATCCAGATCCTAAGGGAAGGGAGGTGGGGAAATTGAAAGTTCATATAAGCATCCAAAGCAATCTTGAGCCACTCCACATCAGCTAAAAGCCTATAAGAGCTACACGGAAAGCACCATCCCAACATAGACCAACTATAACAATAGCATCTCATACAATCCGCCAGAATTTAAGAAAAGATAGCAGTATGAGTAAACCTGAATAAATAAACAAACTATACCACATGCCACTGAGACCAGTCTTTACCTTTATTTGCCCCTACAATATGCCTTTCTAACTAGCCATGATTCCAATAAGTGTTTTAGTTATTAGCTAGTTTCCAACCTGATGATTTACTTCAAGAGGTGAACAAAGAAGGTAAACACCATGAATTAATAATGACACAACTAAACATGTCCTACATAAGCAAGAACTTTGCAATGAGATGACTTTACGATGAGCATCTAACAACTAACTCATTACAATATACAAAAAAAAAAGTAAGTCGGAAATTACAATTAAGTCAAAACTCTACACTTGACCTAAGACTACCTGTAATAATCATAAAAGAGGCACCTAAATCAGCATCCATAACTAAACAAAAGCTTATGTTTATACCTCATCCATTGTTGGATTAACAATAAACTGCCCGCAAATTCTCCCCATCCGTACCACTCCAATGGGTCCACCCCATGGAATATCTGATAACATAAGAGCAGCAGAAGTCGCATTAGCTGCCAACACATCTGGATCTTGTTTGCCATCAGAAGAAAGAACACTTGCCATTACCTATTGAATACGGCAATGTCAATCAAATTGAAAACTGAAATATATTTATACATGCACATGTTTGAATCTGAAAAGTGACAAGACCTGGATCTCATGGTAAAAGCCAGCAGGAAAAAGAGGCCGTATGGGCCTATCAATGAGACGACCACATAAAAGTTCACGTTCTTTTGGAGCACCCTCCCTCCGCATGAATGTGTTTGGAATCAGACCTTGAGCAAATTGCTTCTCTTGATAATCAACCTTAAAAGAAGAAAATTCCCAATGAGACCACACACTAGCAAGCCCCTAACATTCGAGAAATGTCTAATCCATGAATAACCAAATGAGCAATTACTATTCAATAGTTAATAGACCCCCTTATTAATTTTGTTGGGCGTTCTTGCTTACAAGATCAAAATGCAAAAAAATCTTGATTTAGATGCAAAATCAGAAAATATAAGTTCATAAGAACTAAAAAAGAATAATTGTATTTTCTACACAAGGAAATACATGGTTTTACTTTTATATGAATAACTATGTTAAAATTGGGGTTTGATTTTAGGTCATGTTTTCATCATAAATTTACTTTCTACTCTTTATAGAACAACTTCTGATGAAGCAAAAACCAAACAGTAATAAACAAATAACCAAGCACAATTCTGCAAACCCAGATTTCATATCCCTTTAAAAAATCAATAACTTGCTCTTTCACCCATAATTAGGACACTCTTCAAGGACATAGTAAGGTTCATGCTTTTTCTATTTTCTATTTGTTTCAATAGAAAGTAAAGAACGTCACATATAAAACTAAAATCAAAGAGTAAACATCAAAAAGCAAAATTACAATCCAAACAGAACCTAAATAGCTGAGCAAACTTAGAACATTTGTCTGGAACAAAACATTATTAAATAACAATGACCCAAGATTACATTTAACCCAAAATGAAAACTAAAACATTAAAGATGTTCAAATTGTCCCTAGATTAGGAAGAAAAAGAGAAGACAAAATTATTACTTACAGTAAGCGGTAGAAAGTCTCGATCAGCGTCGCCTTTAGCGGCAGCAACAGTGGACAAAACTTTGGTCTCTTCCATGCCCAAAACAACGGCCCCATTAGCAAAACGAGCAATTTTACCCGTTTCAAGTGAAATTACCCGAGATCCAATTTCGAACTCTTCTTTGAAAGACTCGAGAAACTTGGTCCCCGCCACTGGCCGGTCAGGTGGGTCGGACTCCGACGTCGATAAACCAAAACGGCCGTTGCAAAAGTTGCGAAAATGTAAGGCTCTCCGTGTTAGGAGAGGGTTAGCTTTGGCTCGAGCCCTGATAGCTAGTGAGAACATTGCCATTGTAGAGTAAGAAAGGAGTTCGGTTTCGAATTTTCTGGGGCTTAGGGTTTAAGGGTGGGGGGAGAACGCTTTGGTGGCAACAAAATGGAAGGGTTTTAGGGTTTGATTTGGTGCATTGAGCTGTATTTTACTACTTTGGGCGCGACATTTTCATGCGAAACAAACACTTTCTGCGGTTTTTGATTCTTTTTACATAGGATAGGTGTACAAAATTCAGTCTATATTTTTAAAAATATATAAAAATTATAAATAGATAATTTAATAAAAATAATTTTTATTTTTATTTTATAATATTATTATTTATCCAAAATCTAATTATATTTTGTATTAATTTTAATTAATATTCTAAGTAAAATTTATAACTTAAATTTAACACTTAATTTTTTAGTATTTATTTTTTAAACATTTAAATTTTCAGTTTATCAAACATAATCTTAATTGATATGTCACAATTTGAGGTTCGCTTTCTACAGATTTCAATAGGAATATTTTTTATCTATCTATATTTATATTTAAAGTGTTGCCATGAATTAATTAAGTATGAATTCAATTGAGAAATAATAAAAATATTCTTTATAAATAAAGTAAGTTATATTAGGAGGTCTTTCTAATATTTTGAAAAAAAAAAAGAGAAAGGATTCATTTGCATCCATATAAAATTAGAATTTGATGATCCCATCAATAACTTAATTATCCTCCCTGGGAATATACCTTAAAAATCACAATCTTTCATATTTTAATATATGTTTGATTATTCTAATCAAAGTTGAATTCGTAACCATCGATTGCCTATATCCAATGGTTTTAATTCTTTCATATATTTGTTCCTTTAAAATGGTCAACCTATCCAAAATGTCTCAAAGTTCAATTTCAAACACTGAATAATATTTTTCGATATTTGAATGATTTTGAGTAAAGTGTTTTTTTTATTATTCGATAATTTTTCAAAAACTATTTAATGAAACAAACATTATTAAGAAAATGCTTTAAATCAAAATCATGTATCTGAACTTATATACTCACAACATCAATGCACCCAATTCAATCTTTCAAATTAGCCACAAATTGGGTTATCAATACTCGGAAAGCACCAATTTACATCATAAAAAAACTCCATTTACATTCAAAAGAACTCTGAATCAGCAATTAAAAGAATGGAAAACCTCATGTTTCTTTATTGAAAATAGAAATAATATTTCCTAGGCTTGCCAAACGCAGAACATTTACATTTCAATCAAATTCTCCAACAATGCAGCCTAACTCAAAAGAGCTCTTATGACTATTCCAATACAGAGAAAGGAGTTTAAGGTGGATTTGGATGGACGGTGGGGTGTGGTGCGGTGCAGTGAGTTTAGCTTACTTTTTATCTCACGCTATAATATCGTTACAGTATTTAATCACATCGCCACCATTATTTTTACATTAATCACATGTAAACGTACAGCCCATCCAATTCCACCCTAAAGCAAGTTGTAGCTTCTAAAAGGCATTTAGCTTAATATGTTACTGATCATTTTCTAGCTAAAAAGAATCAACTATTGTCATTCTTAGTTAGTTGACAAAAGAAAGTCAGCATAGTTCCAGGTGCCCATTCAATACACAAGTTGTGGACATGCATCTCCTGTTCAAACTGATCATAGCAAATCAACCCCATCTTATCCGTCATCTGTAGCACGTCTTTGAATGTTGCACTTATCAAAATTTTCTTTTTTGCCTACCCCATCTTCAATGGAATGAGATTGTTTGCAGAATCCAAATTTCTATAGATTCCACTGTTGCAAGGGAGCAACAGTGGCCGCTTAAACAAGTTCAAATAGGGAGGACACTTAAGCTTGAGACCCAGTTTTTGGAGATGAAGAACCCAAGGATTCATGGCTCTGTTACAGCTCTACTTGGTCAAAACGCTCATTTTTGAGAAGTGAGAACTCAAAAACTAAATCCCAAAATGCTTTCCTTCCGAGAGTAAAATAAAAACAATCGGTAAATTTAATTCATATAGAAAATGAATTTTTTTTTAGAAGTAAAAGATTTGAGAAAAGAAAGAAAATACCCAATGCCTGAAAGTGTTGAAGCTGCATTTGAAGATGTCACAACGAGGTGCTTCTTAGACAGGTGGAGGCTCCGATTACGTATCTGATAGAGAAAATTGAAGAAGAATAAGAAAAAGAGCTCTCTCACCATTTACTAGTGTCACGGGCCAAAGTGCAAAGCCTGTGACCATGCCACAAGAAGCGCCCCATGGAGGTCTATCGATTAGATGGGAAACATTTAGCCCACGAGACCTGACCCGATTCAAAGAGCTATTGGACAAGCCTGTCAGATTGAAGCCTGGTTGGCCCGATGATGAAGACATGGCAACTTAGGCTAATTTTAGTAACTAATCTTAGAAGATAGAGAGAATCATATCTTGTAAAGATTAGATTAGATTTGATATGGCAAATCTTGTAAATCCCTAAAATCAAGGGATATAGTGAATCTCGTCCGTCGATGTAAATGTATCTTGACCGTCGGTTTAGGGGGAGCTCAACTATAAATAGAGAGCCTCCCCCTCATTTGTATCCATCCATTGTAACTTGAATTCTTAAGAGTAATAGAATTCTTGAGCATTTACTCAAACATTTTATGTGCATTTTTTCTTTGGCTTTCTGTTGTTCTTTTGTAGCTTATTTTGGCACAATCGCTTCTACTATACAAATTGGTGCCTTAGAGGAGTTCTAAGGAATCCTTACTTTTGGACGTAAAGGCTGACTTAGGCGAGTTTGGAGCGAACGGATCGCCTAAGGCCGCACGGTTTGCAAGACAAAAGGTCTAGCCCCGTGACACTAGTAAAATGTTTGTAGCTGACCAATTTTATATACAAAAGGGTATAATTGAAAAACAGAATCATTATAATCAATCATTTTATTAATTTTTCATGATTTAACCAAACAATGATAATAAATATTCCTTTACTTTGGAGTACCTTACAAATAAGTTTAGAAAAAGTAACTCGTCTTTGGTTCAAAAAATTTCTGCGGTTAATAAGTACTTTCAAACGGTAAAATTCTAATTTATTCAAAGAGAAGGAAATGTAATTATTGATTGGATAGCTAAAACTTATCCAAAAAGAGAATCCGAACTTTCAATTATTAATTTTCATACTTTTCACGTTAAAAAATTTTTGTTAGAAGATGCATTGGGTAATTCCTTTGTAAAGAATAATTAAAGGCACTTAATTGCCTTATTTATTATCAAAATTTTTTCCTTTATTAATTTTATTTATCTAAACAAAATAAGCATATACAATATCCATCCCTTAATCTTCCTTTCTTTTATTTTATAATTATTTATCCAAATATAGAGTTAAGCCTTATGACGTGTTTGGATTTTTAAAAACAAAAACTTAAATGAAAAATTTATTCCTATACTATGATTTTTTTCTTATTTAGGTACTTAAATTTTTTTGTTAAAATATATTTAAACTATTATTCCGTTATATTTTTTATTCAATTTATACTTTCATTAAAAAAAACACTTTTAACCAATCAAAACAACTCTCTTGCCAAAAAATAAAAAAGATACTTGTTCCTTCTCTCCTTTCAACACATTTTTCTTTCATATTATTTCTTTTCTCTCTCTAAAAACTCTCTTACGCTTTCTTCGATATCCTCTATTTTTTTGCAATAACTTGATTTTAGCTAATGTCAAAAAATACAGTTTTGAAATCGAATTTTATAAATTGAGTTGATGGCTTAATGAATAGAAGGATCTACATATTTAGTATGAAAATATATTGTTGAACAGTTGTCACCAAAAAAAATACACCTTGTTGAACGGTCAAGTAATTAAGTCGAGAAAACCATTAATTATTGGATAAAGATTAAATTGTAAAGGTACGATTACTATTATGTTTTAATTTAAAAAATTACTTGAGGGCTTAATTAAAATTTATGCAAAGGACCTAATGATTATTATTCGTGTGTTAGTGGATGACAACAATTTACTTCATCCATTTCCACTAAGTATATTAAATGATGATTAGTGTTATTTATTTAGTTAATTAAATAAGATTTGTTTTCTAATTAAGTTTAATTAGTTCATTAATCCAAGTATATATAATAAGTGATGAGAGAGATAAAACTGTATCATTTTCTTCTTCCTTTGTGTCGTCCATGCTAGGAGAAAAATTGAAATTTTAGGTTTTTCTCCTTTTTAACATTCGGTCAACAAATTAAGTAATTAAAGGTGAGGTTGAGATGTCATGGGATTAAGCAAAGGCGAAGGCCATAAATGAGTAGCCCTGTAACACCTGTAACTCGTCTCTGTCATCGAATTAAGGTTACAGAGTATTATAGTACAATTCAAAACATTTAACTTCAAACAAAAACAATTATTCAATTTACAAACCAATATTGAAATACACACTTCATTTATAGTATAAGTGCACTTACGGGCCTTAATTTGAGTCTACGAGGCCTTAAAAATAGTTTAGGAACATTCAGGGGCTAATTTGAAACAAAACAGAAAATTTTAAAAAAATTAGAAAATTTTGAAAATAGGGGTCACACGGTCGTGTAACAAAGCCCAGGCCGTGTGACTCAAAACATGGTTGTATGGCCAACTATGTAACATTTGAACTATGAGACACACGACCATGTCGCTGACCGTGAATCCGCCCGTGTGAGTATTAGAAATGGGGTCACACAACTGTGTCACCAAGCAATGTAACTCTTTGTGACCATGTGGTTCATCCTGCACTTAAAATTTAAATGACACATGGTCGTGTGGTATGACCGTGTGACAACCAATGTCCCAGGTCGTGTGCTGCCAAAATAACCCCCGATGTAAACCAATTCAATAGCCCTTTCTTACACATTAAGACATACCATTTCCAAACACATTTACACATTAAAACTTAATCAAACACACCTAAAACATGCCAAAATCAATCAACCTAGGTGTCTAACCAATGTGCCCTCATTGACACCACAATTTATTTGCCAAAATAAACCAAATCAAACACCTATCACACACCAAGCTATCTTGCATTCAAATTCACATTGAACAAGGATAATCACATACCTAATTTACCATTAATTCAAACCATTCATGACTACTTCCAACAATCACACAATTTCATCCCAAGGTAATATCTAAAATATGTACTTAACACTACTCAAATAGTCCATTTCTTCACATCCTTTAAACAACTTTTATATATAATCATAAAGCATTCACCAAAGACCAAAAGCATTTATTACAATATCATTAAACCAAAATACCAAACATATATACATGACTACAAAGTAGCACCATTTCAAATACTAAACATAACAACATGAACAAAAAACCAAAAGATCCTAATACATGCCATTCAAAACCAACTTTCAAAATAACTCAAAACATCTACCAATATGAGAGATGGATAGCGTGTATGCTGTAACTTGAACTCCCGACCAACTAAGCTTTTCATAATCTACAAGAAAAACACGATAACATGAGCACGATATGCTTAGTAAGTTCGAATATATGTAAACATAACTTACCTAGTAAAATTACTTTACATAAAACATACATTATCTCAAATCTCACTTATGTAACTCATAAATTCTTATTTACATGACAAACCTTAGAAAATTAATATAATAACCATTCAATTGATATCCTTTTTGATAATTTCATTGTTTAGAGGAAGCCATGGTATCTTTCAACCAAGGTCTTACACAATCCCGGAGTGGTGCCATAGTATCTTTCAACTATGGTCTTGATTCAATCACACTTAATGCCATAGTTTCTTTCAACTATGGTGATGCGGAAACCCGAGTCTAGACACAAGAGAAACACAAATTAGAAATAAAACGAAAATAATTAAAATTAGTTAAATAATAATAATGAAAAGAAAAAAAAGATAGGTTTGCCCTATGGAACCCTTGGTTAACTTGCAACCAAAAACGCCAATGATTGAGCGGCTCCCTACGAAACCCCTAGAAGAAGAACCTCTAGAAACACTGATGAACGGGAAAGAAATTTGAATATTTGTAACTCCGAAATACCCTCGAAAGTAACAAACTCCAAACTAAATAGCAAGAGAAGAATCACTCTACTCTCAAAAATTTGCCTCACACAAATTTGGAAGAAAACAAATACTCTATTTTTATTCCACACTCCCCCTCAATGTGTAGAAAACAAGCCTATTTATAGGCAAAATACAAGAGTAATTGAACCCTAATAAAACTCTTTAAAATTATCTAAGAAAATAAATAAATAATAACCTAACCAATAAAATTACTTAAAACTCATAAGTGATGTGTCCCAACCAATGAGAATTAAGTAAATAATAATAAGATACATAAAAGATTAATCCACCAATTTATGGGCTTTCACTATTCCAATATTGGTCCAGTGAATTACATTCTCATATTTGTCAACGTCACGAACATGATGAATTAAATTTGTAGCAACAAAGTCTTGGACAAAAGCATTCATCTTTGATTTTAATTGTCGTGCTTTGCTTCGAGTGATTGGACCACTAGGAAAAACAACCCCTTGAGTGTCACCTCCTTGGCTTGTATCATTCTCCCCCTCTTTAAGAAGATTCATTATCGAATCTGAACCTACATCAAATTCAAAAGGAGAAAGATTAGAAACATTGAAGGTAGCACTAACACCATACTCACCAGGAAGATCAATGCGATAAGCATTGTCATTTATTTTCTCGAGTACTTGGAATGGTCCATCTCCTCGTGCATCAAGTTTATTATTTCTCTTAGAAGGAAATCGTTCCTTCCTCATATGCACCCATACCCAATCTCCAGGTTCAAACAAGACTTGCTTTCGCCCTTTATTAGCTCGATGTGCATTGGACTCACTCTTTTTCTCAATGGCTTTACGAGCCTTCTCATGGATCTCTTTCACTAAATCAGCTTTCCTTTCACCATCTAAATTAGCAATCTCATTCAAAGGTAAAGGAAGCAAATCTAAAACAATAAGTGGATTAAAGCCATATACAATCTCAAAAGGAGTAAAACCTGTGGAAGAATGAACAGAATGGTTATAAGCAAACTCAACATAGGGTATCCATTCTTCCCAAGATTTAACATTTTTACCTATTATGGCTCTAAGCAAAGATCCCAAAACTCGATTTACCACCTCGGTTTGACCATCAGTTTGAGGATGGCATGTAATAGAGTAAAGTAGTTTAGTACCTCACTTACCCCATAACACCTTCCAAAAGTGACTAAGAAATTTTGCATCTCTATCGGAAACGATAGTCCTTGGGATTCCATGTAATCTCAAAACTTCACGGAAAAATAGATCGGCAACATGGGTTGCATCATCAGTCTTATGGCATGGAATGAAATGAGCCATTTTAGAAAATTGATCCACAACCACAAAGATGTTATCTCGTCCACGCTTTGTCCTTGGTAAACCTATTACAAAATCCATTGAAATGTCAGTCCAAGGTGAACTAGGAACAGGAAGAGGAGTATATAGACCATGAGGCATCACAGTAGATTTAGCTTGTTTACAAGTAATGCAAGTAGAGAAATTTTTCTCAACAAGTTTTCGCATGTTAGGCCAATAAAAATGCTCATGTAAAACATCATAAGTCTTAGTGACTCCAAAATGACCCATAAGACTACCACTATGAGCCTCTCGAACCAACAATTCTCGCATTGAACACTTTGGTAAGCATAGTCTATTATTTCGAAAAAGATAGCCATCGTGCTTATAAAATTTGTGAAATGCACCATGTTCACATGAGTCATAAATGCTTGCAAAATCAGAATCAGTGGCATATAAATCTTTGAGATACTCAAAACCTAATAACTTAGTATGCAAAGTACTAAGTAAAGTGCACCTCCTTAATAGAGCATCCGCCACAATATTATCTTTACCTTTCTTATACTTTATAACATAAGGAAAAGATTCAATGAATTCAACCACCTCGCATGTCGCTTGTTCAACTTACCTTGTCCCTTTAAGTACCTAAGTGATTGATGGTCAGTGTGAATCACAAACTCCTTTGGCAAAAGGTAATGTTGCCAAACTTCTAATGCCCTTACCAAGGCATACAACTCTTTATCATAGGTCGAATAGTTCAAATGTGCTCCACCAAGTTTCTCACTAAAGTAGGCTAGTGGTTTACTATCTTGCATGAGGACGGCATCTATACCTATACCAGAAGCATCACATTCAATCTCAAAGGTCTTTTCAAAATTAGGTAAAACAAGAATAGGAGCATTACACAATTTATCTTTAAGTTCATTAAATGCTAATTCATCCTTATCTGTCCAATGAAAAGATACATCCTTTTTAATAAGTGCAGTCAAAGACGAAGCAATTGTGGAAAAGTTACGAACAAACCTGCAGTAGAAACCGGCTAACCCAAGGAAAGACCTTACCTCAGAAATAGTTTTAGGGATAGGCCATTCTTTAATTGCCTTTACCTTCTCCTCATCCACATGGATTCCTGTAGAACTTATCACAAAACCCAAAAAAACAAGCTTATCCATACAAAAGGTGCATTTTCCAAGATTAGCAAAGAGTCGTTCATGCCTTAACACATCCAATACTAATTTAACATGCCCAACATGATCATTCAAAGTTTTGCTATAAATCAGTATGTCATCAAAATACACAACGACAAATTTTCCTAAAAAAGGTCTAAGTGTGTGGTTCATTAATCTTATGAATGTGCTAGGAGCATTAATTAAACCAAATGACATGACTAACCACTCATACAGGCCATACTTAGTTTTAAAAGCAGTTTTCCATTCATCACCTTGTTTCATTCTTATTTGATGGTAACCACTTTTTAAGTCAATTTTAGAGAAAATGCATGCACCATTAAGCTCATCCAACATATCATCTAATCAAGGAATTGGATGTCGATACTTTACCGTAATATTGTTGACAGCACGACAATCAACACACATTCTCCAAGAACCATATTTTTTTGGGACGAGAAGTATAGGGACCGCACAAGGGCTTAGACTCTCACGAATCAACCCTTTCTCTAAGAGATCTTCAACTTGCCTTTGCAACTCCTTAGTTTCTTCAGGATTGCTTCGATAGACTGGTCTATTCAGAATATTCGAACCAGGCACAAAGTCAATTTGATGTTCAATCCCTCGTAAAGAAGGTAATCCCTTAGGCATTTCAGAAGGAAATACATCTTCAAAATCCTACAAAAGATCAACAAAACAACTAGGCAAATGTGTATTAGGGTTAGTCAAGACAAAGTTTTCCATAAACCTAATAATTAGAAATGTTTATTTTGTACAAAGAGCAAATTTGATATCTCGAAACCTAGCGAATAAACTCACTCTCTCATTTCGTGACTTTTGTGTGCAATCACTCACCAATGTTAGGATTTTAAGTTGGCTTTTAACACTAAGGGCATCTTTACTCTCAGCCTTTTTCAATGATTTTACCTCACTTCCCTTACCCATCTCACTAGCAAGTTTGAGTTGATCATTGTAGACTTCTTGAGGAGGAAGTGGAGCCAAAGTAAACTTCTTTCCAAGGAACACAAAGGTATATTGGTTAAGGAAACCATCATGATTTACTCGTCGATCAAACTGCCATGGCCGTCCAAGTAATATGTGCCCAGCTTGCATTGGAACAACATCACACAAAACTTTATCGGAATATCTACCAATGGAAAATGAAACTAAGCATTGTTTAGATACTTTTACCTCCCCACTATCATTCAGCCATTGCAAGCAGTATGGCCTTGGATGCTTCACACAAGGTAGGCCAAGTTTCTCAATAAGGGAAGAACTCACCACATTGGTGCAACTTCCACTATCGATGATCAATGAACTAGGTTGTCCACCAATCAAACATCTCGTGTGGAAAATATTATCTCTTTGTTCGCGCCCTTCCTCTTTAAACTGGACATTTAAAGCCCTTTGAGCAACAAGTGCTTTCTCACTATACTCTAAGTATTCTTCATACTCATCATGAGTATGCACATCATCAGCATCTTCCAAAGGAGGCATCTCATCTTTGTTATCAGACTCAAAATCAACCTCGCCATCTTCTCGAATCACCAATGACTTTTTATTAGGGCATTCTCGAGCATATTGACCTCTTCCTTGGCATTTGAAGTAGGTAATATCTTTTGGCTGCTTAATGGCACTAGGAGAAGTAGAAGAAAAAGATGAAGCTCGATTAGTAGAAGTAGAACCTTTAAATGAATTAGGCATACCTCTATCTTTGGAGTAAGTTCTAAGCTCATTTGGCTTGAACCGTGCATCTCTCTCATTCCACAATCTATCATCTTGTTTTTGCCAATTTCCTCTCCAAGCAGGATTAGAAACTAAACTAGCACCCCTCGGTGTCCCTTTCTTTTGTAATTGCTTTTCAATGGTGAGTGCGGTTTGAAGCATCTCTTCAACATCCATGTAGTGTTGTAACTCAACTCGATTTGCAATCTCAGGCTTTAGGCCAACAAGGAATCTAGCCATAGTCACCTCAGCCTCTTCAACAAGATTGGCCCTAATCTGAATAGTCTCCATCTCTTTGTAGTAGTCATCCATAGATCTATCTCCTTGAACAAGATGTTGGAGTCTTTGATGGAGTTCTCGATAATAGTATGGTGGAACAAACCGTTTTCGTAAGATGCGCTTCATTTCAACCCAAGTAGTAACAGGTTGCTCTCTATAAAGAATCCTGCTTTTACATAATTGATTCCACCATGTTAGTGCATAATCAATGAACTCAGCGACAACGTATGTTACCTTTTTCTCATCAGAGTAATTGTAACAAGCAAAGACTGCTTCCATCTTTTCCTCCCAATCAAGGTAAGCATCAGGATCATTCTTCCCTGAGAAAGAAGGAAATTTTGGTTTGGGGGTGTCATTGTTTCGTTCAAACCTTTCTCTAGGTACATACTTGGACTCAAAGTCATCATCAAAAACATGGTCCTCCCTTCGTTTAAAAGTTCGATCTCGCGAATTTGATCGGCTTATAAAGGCTTCGTTCAACTTCTTGTAATTATCGGCAATGTATCTCTCTTGAGTTGTAAGTTTTGTATCAAGATACTCCCTTTGCTCTTGTAACATCTGAGTCATGCGATGTTCGAATTGAGTTTGCAACTTTTTCATCTCTTTTTGTAACAACTCGACCAAAGGATCGTTCTCTCTTTTTTGCTCATCCTCTTCATTTTTACTAGTTTGGGATCTAGTGAGCGGCATGGTATCTGTGAAAGATCAAACAAACAGGAACAAGAAAGAAATAATAATAATAACCTCACTCGTTAGCTCTCAAAAGAATAACTCTCTGAATGATTCAAAACTTGTAAATATGTTTGGAGAGGGTTACTAAACAAGATCAAATAATGGAGGTGCCAAAAGAACCCGAGTCTAGACACAAGAGAAACACAAATTAGAAATAAAACGAGAATAATTAAAATTAGTTAAATAATAATAATGAAAAGAAAAAAAGGATAGGTTTTCCCTATGGAACCCTTGGTTAACTTGCAACCAAAAACGCCAATGATTGAGCGGCTCCCTACAAAACCCCTAGAAGAAGAACCTCTAGAAACACCGATGAACGGGAAAGAAATTTGAATATTTGTAACTCCGAAATACCTTCGAAAGTAACAAACTCCAAACTAAATAACAAGAGAAGAATCATTCTACTCTAAAAAATTTGCCTCACACAAATTTGGAAGAAAACAAATACTCTATTTTTATTCCACACTCCCCCTCAATGTGTAGAAAACAAGCCTATTTATAGGCAAAATACAAGAGTAATTGAACCCTAATAAAACTCTTTAAAATTATCTAAGAAAATAAATAAATAATAACCTAACCAATAAAATTACTTAAAACTCATAAGTGATGTGTCCCAACCAATGAGAATTAAGTAAATAATAATAATAAGATACATAAAAGATTAATCCACCAATTTATGGGCTTTCACTATTCCAAGATTGGTCCAGTGAATTACATTCCCGTATTTGTCAACGTCACGAACATGATGAATTAAATTTGTAGCAACAAAGTCTTGGGCAAAAGCATTCATTTTTTATTTTAATTGTCGTACCTTGCTTTGAGTGATTGGACCACTAGGAAAAACAACCCTTTGAGTGTCACCTCCTTGGCTCGTATCATATGGTCTTATTCATTTTTCAGTATAATGCCGTAGTATCTTTCAACTAGGGTCTTACCCGTTCCGGTTTAATGCCATAGTATCTTTCAACTATGGTCTTTTTCATTTCGAGTATAATGTCAAGATATCTTTCAATCATGGTATTTCTCGTTTCTCCAATCAATGAATCCAATCACCAATTTATAAACATGTATATAAGCACAAATTTACATCAAGCAATCAAATGATTTACTTTAGTTGAAATACGAACTTACCTAGATAGATACAATCACGAACACAAAACTACCGTTTATTTTGTTACTTTAGCTTTTCCTCGATTAACGTTTTATTGAGTTGTTTCTTGATCTAAATGAAAATTTCCACTCGATTAATACATTCAAACATCTCAATTAATTATTCTTAAGCTAATAATGTAACACCCCCTACTCGTATCCGTTGTCAGAATAGGGTATGAGGCATAACCGGAGTTTACTGAACATTTTTAATAATTTTAAGTCATTTATTATTCTTATTCTAAAAATAATCGTAACGTCCCTCTATTGGGCCCTCGAAGCTCAAAACGTTCATTAGGAACCTACTGGGATTAAATCGGAATCATAGGCAATTTTTCGCAGAATCCTCAATATATATATAGATTTTAATTTTTTTTATTTCCGAATTAGGTGCAGGATTCATACGGGCGTATCACATAAAAAATCTTTTCATAAGAAATTGCATAACTGAAAACTTTCCACTCTTTCATAAGCTCAATTATATTTTCATCTAAACACTTACCATTCCAATGCACCTTATAATTAAACATATTACCATTCGACAATAATTTGGCACTTGCCTAAACTTCAAGAAACGACATTGGTTAGCGTACTTTAATATTGACAAACTTATTTTCTCGCCATGTCTTACTTAAATTTATTACTCGTCTTAATACACATAATTTTCCTTGTATCAACGTATCAAAGATAGTCTCATATTTACATGTCATGACACATATCATTTTCTTGTTGTTTCTTCTTAAATATAAATCATTCAATTCATTATGACAATATTTCATGTACCATAATTTTCTATAAGTTCAATGTATATTTATTCCAATAGCAGTTCATAATCTTGAATATGCATAATTATCAGGCTAGTTTCACATACATGTATTTTCCATGTCATATTTCAGTATATCAAATAATTATCATTTCTATGTATTTCAAGTTTAATTTCATGATTTTAAGTACTTATCATTTTTTATTTTTATCCCGTTGAATTTCTAGAAATTTCGATTGATTTTCAGGGGTACACTTTAGTGTACAAATTCGGGTCCGTCAATTCATATTCATGTGCGCACATTTTCCAATTCAGAAAGCACACTCCCGCAAACCTCATTTCTTACAGTGGGATTACTAGTCCAGGCTAAATCCCCTGCAACAGAGCACACTCCCGCGAACCTCATTTCTTACAGCGGGATTACTAGTTCAGGCTAAATCCCCTGTAATATAAACTCATAGAGTATTGTCGGGATTACTAGTCCAGGCTAAATCCCCTACAACGACAATTACTCTAATGAGCTTGGATCTGAATTACCAGTCCAGGCTAAATTCAGACCCTAATTTGGATTACCCGTCCGGGCTAGATCTTTTTCATACATATTCTTTGGGAGGGCTATATCAAGATCACCCGTCCGGGCTAGATCTTTTTCACACTTATTCTTCGAGAGGGCTATATCAGGATAGGATCACCCGTCCGGGCTAGATCCTTTTTACCGTCAATTCCTTTTCAGAGATCCATCGAATTTTCCTTTCATTCAACCGGGATTTCTTCCTCTTTTTATCAAATATATCAATGTTTCATCAATTTTCATACAATGAACATTCAAATCATATTCACATCAATAACAAACATTTCATGCATTTAAGAATATAATTCAAGTTACACGAACTTACCTCGTTACTTGTTCGTGTTTACAATTTCACTAATCCGGTGTCTTTTCTTTTCCACGTTCAAGTCTCATATTGAGTCATTTGGATCTTTATAAATAAATTTGATCATCATTTTCATTCATTTCATATTCTGATACATTCAATTAATGCTCTAGGCAAGATTACCATTTTGCCCCTATGCTTTTAATTAATGGCAATTTTTAATCCTTAGGCTTAGAAAAATAAATTCCTGTAATTTAAATAAATAAACAATCCGTTTCATGCAATTTGGTCATTTTTGACATTTTTACAAAATTACCCATAAAGTTTTACTTTTATTCAATTTAGCCCCTGAGCCTAAAACGTGCAAATTATCCATGCTAGCTGAATATTCATATATATATAGGGGTGAGCAAAACTCAATTCGACTCGAAAAAATCGAAAACAAATTCGAATTTCGAGTTAAACGAATCGAGTTATTCGAATCAACTCGAATTTTTTTTCGAATTTCGAGTTCGAAACAAGTTGAGTTTTCGAATTCGAATAACTCGAATAATTCGAATAATTCGAATATCAAACTATAATATTTTACATTTTTACTCTAAACTCCCAAACTTTTTTACTTTTCCCTCAAAACTTTTATTCCTTCCCACTTTCCCTCCAAAAATTTTACTCCCCTCCCCTCCCCTCCCAACCCCCAATCTACCCAAAATCCATTTCCCACCAAAATTTTACTCTTCCATTTACTTTTTCTCAAAATTTTACTCCCAAAAACCCTCAAAACATTTTATTTTCCCCCAAAATTTTTACTCCCTCCCACTTTTCCCCTAAAACTTTTGTTCTCTTCCCATCCCACCTCCCATTTACCCCAAACCCTCCCCCCTCCAATTTTTTTTAATATTTTCCCTCCAAAATTTTACTCCCCCTATTTACTTTCCCTCAAACTTTTATTCCCCAAAACTTTTTATTTTCCCCCTAAACTTTTACTTCTCACCCTTTACTCTCAAATAAAAAATCAAAATTATCCAAAAAAAATCACTAAACATAAATAGTAATAATTTTATTTATATATACTATTTATATTATTAAATTAAATTTCACATTTTATATTATTTATATTATTGAATTGTTTAGTCATATTGAATATTTATATTAAAATTGAATTCTCAATTATGCCATAAAATATTCGAGTTAAAATTTTATATTGGTATCAATTTCACATTTTATTTTTAAAATAAATTTTATTAAAAAATCATATTTTTATATTTAATATAATTTTTAATTCCAAAATACATAGTGACAAGAATCTGAAGATAATTGAAACAACTAAGCAAACAAATAAGCTAACCAGTATATAAAAAATTAATAAATAAATTATGAGGTGATGAAAGTTAATAAAAAATTTGATTAAAGTGGACAAATTTTATTACGATGGGTGACAACGGTTACAAGGACCCAAAATTATTTTTTAAAATTTAACTCGAACAAATATATTTGATTCAATTCGGTTCGAATTCCATCTCACTCGACTCGATTCGAGAAAACTTCAAATAAAGTTAGGATGATAAAATGAGATTCGAAAACTCGATTAACTCGAAAATTTTTTATTCGATTCGATCGAATGCTCACCCCTAATATATATTTTCCTCCTCCTCCTCTCCATTCCACATCCTTAATTTATATAACATGCTTATAAGTAACATTATCTATGATTTCACTATTTACTTATAAATTTATTCAAAGCTGTCCATTCGAGTCATAGTCACTAAATTATTTTTATCTTAAGCTACAAAACTCCAAATTAAGATCCGCTAATTTTTCCCAAAACTAGATTCACATATCTTCTCACAATAAAATTTTAAGAATTTTTGGTTTAGCCAATAAGTACAGTTTATTCTTTAAAGTTTCTCCTGTTTCACTGTTCGACAGTTCAGCCCCTCTTCACTAAAAATTAATTATCTCATTGTACAAAATTCGGATGATGTTATCATTTGTTTCTTTTGAAAATAGACTCATTAAGGATTCTAAAAATATAAATTTAAGGCCATAATTATTTTTCTCCAATTTTTTATGATTTTCCAAAGTAAGAATAGGGGAACCCAAAATCATTCTGACCTTGTCTCACAAAACCTATTATATCTCATGATTCACAATTTTATTGCTTACAATGTTTCTTCTATGAGAAACTAGACTCAACAGGATTTAATTTAATATTTTATTCATCCTCTAATTCAATTTATACAATTTTTGGTGAGTTTTCAAAGTTAGACTACTGCTGCTGTCTCAAAACTGTTTTAATGTAAAATGTTGATAACTAAATTTATAACACCTTCCTTTCCTTTTTCTTCAATATTTTCCATTACTTTCTCTTATTTCCCTTTACTAACATAACAAGAATATAAAACCTTATATAAGGAAACTCTACATTAACATTAATTTCCTACTTTTTCAATAATATCAAACTCAAAAATATATTGAAATCTTAATGTTCTTACCTTATGCTATTGACTTCAATATTTAACTTGATTTTCTCTCTCCACCAGCTTCTATTTCTTGAATCTAACTTGATATTCTAGCTCCCCATTGTCTCCTTATTATTCTTCTCTCTTGGAAGCTATGGAAATTCTTTTGATTTCTAGGTAAAAATGGTGAATTTTTGGTAAAAATGACCAAATTGTAAAGAAAAGAAAACTTTCTTTCTTTCTTCTTCTTCTCACGTTAGTGCATGGGAAAGATGATGAATTCTCTTCATCTTTCCTCCCTTTTATATTAATCATTTAATAATAAAATAATACTAAAAATCTTAATAAAATACTAATTAAATAACATTTATCTAATTAATTAATTAAAATATCACCAACATCATCATTACCTTCTAGAATTCTCTCTCTCTAATTGACCATTTTGCCCTTTATAATCTTTTGAAATTTTGTCCTTGAGTCATCACTTAATTTGGTAAAATTGCAATGTAGTCCCTCAAAATTCTTCACCTTTTTAATTTGGTCCTAATTCATCCATTTTCCTTAGTTTCTAGATTATTCCACCCTTAAAATATTTACACTATTGATCCTTCAAAATTCTCATATTTGCACTTTAATCCCTCAAATTTTGGGTATTTAATCTTGGGCAACAAAGTTTTTCTCACTTTGCGATTTAATCCTTTCTTGAATTAATATGTCATAATATACTTCCCAATGTTGACATAACTCAAAATTACCCTTTTTATCACTTTATTTATTTATTTTACTATATCAGAGATATTATCTTACTATAGTAATTTTCGGGGCATTACAAATAAGCCCTTTCAATAATATTTACAAAATAACCCCCAACATTTTCATCATTATGCAACTTAGTCCTTAAACCCGAAACTTGCAATTTAACCACTTTTACTCTCCAATCATGCTATTTGAATTTCCCAGGGACCCATTGCAGCCCATATTTTCATTATTTCACAATAGTTCCATGAAATTTTACTATTTTCACAAGTAAGTCCCTAGATTTTAAAATTACCAAAAAATCACTTAACAAAATACTTATATCTAACTATCAAGTTCATGAATAAATCAACACAATTCAAAAACACACCAAAAACATTCATGGTAATTAACTAAACTTTTAGCAATTTCACAAATTGACCCCCAGATTAACTAAATTAAGCTAAAACAATATCGAAAACGTAAAAATCACTAAAAATGGACCTAAAAAACACATGCATGCAAGCAAGATGTTTGGTCGAACCTTCAATGCCCTCCCATGGTGTTTTTGACTCTCATTTTTTCTCAAGTAAAAAGATGACCATATTTTTTTTGTTTTAGTTTATGTTATTAATTTACTAAATTACCAATTTATCCTTTAAAATTTAATCAAATTTCATGCATTTAATCACCAAAATCATCCAATATAAAATCAAATGGTATATTTACCATTTAAGTCCACATATTTATTTTTCCCTAGTCATTTGAAACCTTTAACTAATAGAAACTTACTTTTGAAGCTTTTATAATTTAGTCCTTTTTAATTAATTAACTATCTAAACGTTAAAATTTCTTAACCAAATGTTAGTATGCCTCTAATAATTATTCATAAACATTAAATAAATAATAAAATATTGATTCACTTGTTGAAATTGTGGTCTCGAACCACTATTTTTGACACCACTGAAAACGGGTTGTCACAAGGCCTAATTTGGTTTGTGCTTTCATGACCTTGAATCCAATATATATAGCTTGATGAGTAATAACTTAGTTAAGGTAAAAAAAACTACTTGCCTCATGATTGGTAAGTATTTGCAATATGATGAATTGTTGAAAGTTTGTGTAATTGTATGTATAATGTGTTTAAAGCAAAGGTATATATATGAGATAAATGATAAGTGAAAAAATTAATTCAAATAGTAAATGATATGTGAATAATGTGAATTATCATATTGGTTGTATATTAAATGTGAAAGTATATAGATGTTAATATGTCTCGAAGATTTGAGGCAAAATTATGCATATGAAATGAATGTGACAAGTAATATGAGAAAGCATGATAATGTCATGCAATGATAAGTATGTATATGCAAATGAATTGAGTGTGAGATGGAATAGCTATTTAATAACTTATAACATGTGATTCATATATGCATTGAAATATCAAATACCTTATTAATGCATTCGAATTAAGTCGAGTATAGTTGGCATGCTATAATATTTGTATCTGGGATTTGTTTTGGTCTCATACCGATGATATGATTACTTTAGTTTATATCGATGAGGTGCGGAGAACAGATTACTTCAGACATTCCGATGATACACTAAGTGCCTGTTATTGGTGTGATTGTTGGTTAATCCGTGTATCCATCTTGAATCTGTGTCCCGTTAATAGAGATTATAAACATGTAAATTGGTTAATGATGCTGAGTATTGAATGTTGATTTTGAAATTATATATGAACATTATAGTATTGATGATAGCATGTGTAAGATCATGCGATTCGATTATTACAAGCCCAGGGTATCGATATGGTTTTAAAACAAATCAATGGATTTGATTACAAAATGAGAAAGTGAATATGTTATTATAAAATGTCATATGATACATGTGATTGAGATGATATATTAAAAGTATGATAGATGAATGTGTAAATGACATGCATAAAAATCCATGTAATAGAAATGTTATCATAGATGAATTCAAAGTAAATACATGTGATATGTTAAATAAGCATGAAAGCATGATAATAAGGCATGAGACAAGAAATGTTGACATGTTAAGATTTACATTTGAATTACATATTAAAGTATATGTTTAACTTGATTATAATTTTTTATTTTGTTTTCGAATCATAATAGCAATAAAAATAACAATACTCACTCCAAAGCATACTTTGGGTATTCTATTTTTCCACCACGAACTTCCACTGCGGTATTGGTTTAGGTCGCTGTCACCACAATTTTTTCGCCACTATTTCTGTGTCATCGTCATCGCCACCAATGAATTGCCGCCAGACCTCCTTAGCTCATCGATGAATCATCGTCGGTCACCTCCATTAGCCTACCGATAGCCTTTTGCTACTGGACCACCATCAGTTTACGCCGGTTTGGCTAGGTGCCAGTTTGGTTGGGTCAAGTTCATGTCGCCTTGATCAGCTTGGATGCGTCTCATTTTTTCGGGTTTCGTCGAAAAATATAGGTTACATAGGTCCTATATTCGTTTCCAGCTCACATAATTTATTCTAAAATAATAAGATAAATCTTGTGTGGAGATGATAGCTCACGATCTAATTTATAAATACCCGAAAATTAATAATAATTACATTTAATTTTCTAGGAATCACAACTTTGGCAAATTTAATAATAGCATACATTCATTCGCATACATTCCCTTAAACATGCATAAAATTACAAGAACATGACATTTTATCAAAATTAATCACACATGAAGAAGAAAGAAAAATTTTGATATCAATTTATACTATAAACATAGCATAATCTAGCTTTGATACCAATTGTTGAAAAAAAATCAATTGGAAAACAGTTTCATGCACAGTAGAAAACTAATTTTTTTTAAAAATTGAGCCAATTTATGTTATTTATATCAATAAACCCTTTACCGAAATTACACATGTGCTTCGATTAGACAAATCATTATCATTCCCGGCTTTCAACTGAACGACCTTCCCCACTATTCTCGTATTACGAACTGCTTCAAGTATGGGCTCGAACGAATTCGATTCAAACACAGAACCAAAATTATTTACCTTACTTTTAGTGGGAAAGCAAATCTCTCTTTAATAGAAACCGATAGAATTGTTATTCCGGAAAAAAGAATTTATACTTAGAAAATAAATTCTCACTATTTTCGGGCAGAATAACAATATCTCAAAGTTGTGTATTTAGCCCAACCGAGGCCATCTATTTATAGGGAGAAGAAATGAAACCCTTGTTGATTTAGTATAAGTGTATTTCAATAGAAAAACAAAATTCCAGTCTAACTAGAAGAGAGAGAGGAGACAACCCTAGTTAAATAAACTAGGGCTTACCGTCTCATGTATCAATATGAGAAGCTTTTGGGTCTCTCCTGCATTGGGTCCTATTATAAGTACTTCTTAGACTTTTAACCCAGTATTTTATAATTCAATCTAACTCAATACATGTTTTTCTATTTCCCAAAATAAACATTATAAATTAATTTTAATTAATTAATTAACTTTCTAATTAAATAATTTTCTCAATTTGATTCTAATTCCATTAAAATCATGACAACTTTACCATAAAAGAATCTATGGGAAAATATCTTTAATATTTCTACATTCAATGAATTCAAAATGAACAAATAATGTAATTCTATTTTTGAACTTCAATTAATTAATTAAAAATTCAAAAAACTATAAATTAATTTTCAAGTAATTTCCATTTAGAGAAAACCACTTTCATTTCTAAATGTTTCTCATTTCTCTAATTTTGTCATTTCTATATATTTTTGTTTATTTGATTCAATATACAATTCATTTCTAGTTTCAACGAGCTAGCAGAGGAACTGGTTAGACATATGTAATTAGGGCTCAAATGATTTATTATTAAGTTTTAGCTGTTCACCTAGTAATTATAAACTCATTTAGTCACGAAGTCATCCGACTATAGTATTGTGACTGAGCTCTCCCTAATGACATACCATTACGAAAGCAACTCGACTAATGCTCATCCAATGACCTTGTCATAAGTGTGTAACCCTCATAGGATATCCTTAATCTTTTTGGGATAAATCCACTCTCACAATATGATCTTATTTTATCTCATGGTAACCATTACATCTTCTTTCAAAAAAAGTCAATTACTATCAAATAGTAATTAAGTCATTCATCACAAAGATGAACGACTCATGACCATGTTTAGTTTTCATCTACCATGTAATGCCAATAAGAGGATATCATTTACCCATATTTCGGGATATGAAAGCCACTGTTGCGAATGACGGTCCATATTGCAGAAGTCGTATACCCAACGCACCAGCTTTCGATTCTTTATCTATTTGAACTCAAGCTTTTTCTTACATCAAAGAATATGATTCAAGCATACATAGTCTGTCATTCACTCAGGATTAAGTTATGTCACACTATGAACGTCACAAGTGAATAAATCCATAAACAGATTAAAAATCTATTCTTCTTGGGTTCAACTCGATGTACTACTTGTCCAGTCAGTCTCATTTATGTCTCTATCTTTTGGGAGTCATCCTCTCCGATCCCAAGGCAAGACATCTCCCCAATTGAACTTGATAGACGACATATTAGTCTTTCAATTAGTTTTCTCATTTTTGATTACACTAAGAACATTTTTAGGCTGTTGGTAAATGTACCCATATTGTAGTAAACATGTAATTGTTTTCTATGTATTTTAACGATGAATAAATAAATTTCACATCTCACTATTTTTTCTTTTGTATTTATGTCTTTTATATTTTGCATGCATAGTGAAATTATGACAAACAAATATTAGCTCATTGATTGTCTAAGTTCAAATTGATGATAAGTGGCATTGTAAGAACGTTTACATTGTGAGAAAGACAACTTACTTTAGTAGATAATCTAAACGAGTTTGTAATCCCGTAAAATAATCAAAGTGAGCATTTGATTCAAATATTGAGAATGATTATTATGTCGTTTACAATTCCAATTGAGGAGATGACTAGCCTTGGCTATCGGAGCAGTTGACTCCATGGCTACAGACATAAATGTATTCATTGGAAGAATGATACATCGGACTAAACCCAGGATAAATTAATTCTGAATTCATTTGTAAATTAATTCACTTGTGACATTCATGATATGATTTACCTAAATTCTGAGTTAGTCACGGACCATGCGTATGTAACTCATGTGCTTTGATATAAGTGAAGGTTTATGCTCTAAAGATGATTGAGCCGAAATCTGATATGTTAGGCTCATAACTTATGTATGGCATAAATTTACTAGAAAAAATGGAATTCATAGCTCAGTTAAAGAGTTAACTATCTCATTAACATTGTGTGGATTTATAAATATGGAAGGTGACCACGGGTTGCTTGTTTTCAAACGAGCAATTTAACACAGTCATATGTTGACAGTGATCACATTAATCATTAAGAAGATACAATGGTGACAATGGGATAAAATATGATTGTATTGAGTGAACGTATTTAACTCAAAGGAATCAATGATATCATATGAGGGTAACACACACATGACGAGGTTATTAGACAAACCAGTTGGATGAATTGCTTTATTAAAGAGTATACAATAATGAGTTTTCAATCATAGTACTTCTTGTGGACTGACTCCATAATTAAGTAATTGCGAATTATCGGGATGATACTTCTGGATATAGTTGCAATTACTAAAGCCTAATTGTATATGTCTGATTGGTCCATTCGCTGGCTCAACAAAAGCTTAATTGAACTGCATTTGATTAGAAGTAAATTCTATGAATTTGGAAATAATTTAATTGAGTCAATTTATTCAATATAGAATTAAATTGGGTAGCAGTAAGAAGTGTTCAACTAGAGAATTTTATTAAAAAAAATTCTTGAAAATTTAATTTGGAGAATCTAAGTGATTTTTGGGAAAATTAATTTTGATCAAGTCAAATTAAATCAGTCAAATTAATTACAATTAATATGATAATTTTGGAAATTAATTTTTAAGTAAAACAATTGACCCAGTGGGTAATTGATCTTGAAAATTGGACCTGAAATCGTAAATTAGGCCTAAGAGCTAAAACCGAGACCAAGACCCAAAAATTGGTCGAACCAGGTCTGGTATGTGAAACTGGGCCGATAGTCCAACAGGTGGTTGGACCAGATCGGTTGGGCCATCATTAGCCCAGACTAAACCAGTAGAAACTGAACCAGCTCGAGGTGTCAGTGGTTGCAACGACGGTATTTTGGTGGTCGAAAAATGATCGGCAGCGGTGGGTCTTCGATGGTTGAGCAGTGAAAAAATTACACTCCTATTGAAACTCTACCAGAGATTTTAATTTCAGATTAACTGGTCCAAAAAATAATATTATTTTAATAGATTTAATATTAAATTAAATTTAAACTTATCTTAATAGCATTTTATTAATTTAATATTAAATGAATTATCTTAAATTTAAATTTAATTTAATTTTATCTCTTAGATAAATATTCTATTAATTTAGTATTAAATTAATTAAGTTTAATAATAGTTAAACTCTCTAAACTCTCCCAAAATAAAGAGAGCCTTGGGTCATTATTTTTCACACATTTGAATTCAAGAGAAAGTTGTAGAGAGAAAATTCTCTAAAGAATTTATTTTAGAAAATTTTCTAAAGATATTTTTCTTATTTACATCTTGACCCAAAATTTTAGGGGAATTGTAAAATTACCCCACTGGTAATTTTTGTGAAAAATTTTCAGATTAATAGCGAGCCCACACTCGGTAGACGTGAGCTTAAGGATAACGGAGAAGTCTACTCGGTTGAAGCGTTCATCCTAGATAAATAAAAAAGGTACAATTTTGATTAAGTGTTTATTACTTTAGATATCACAACCAAGTTCTTGTTTTGAAAAAAAAATTAAAACTTTGGGTTTTCCCTATATTTATTTTTTGATACGTTTTTCAAATGTGATTTTCCAACAATTTGTATCAAAGCTAGGTTGTGCTCTATCTATAAGTATAAACAGATAATCAAAATAAATTTTTCTTCTTCTTGAATGATTTGATTACATAGAAAGTTGCATTCTTTAAATCTTATACATGTTTTGAGTTATATATGGGAATGAATGTGATATTATATATTTGTTATATAATTGTTTTTTTGCCAAGGTTGTGGTTCTTAGGAAATAGACAGTGAACTATCATCTCCACGTATGACTTTTTTTTAGTTCATAGAATTATTATGAACCGAAAATGAACATTTGACTTAAATGTAATTTTTACAAAAGAAGTTCATGATGAGGAGAAGATAGAGTGATGGCGGTTGAAGACCCAAGGAATTCCTTATGGTGAAAAACTATGTAATTTTATTTTTTTCATTTATTTTCTAAAAATAGAATCGTGGAAACCTTGGTTGGCAATTTTATTTTAATTACTTATCTCCTTACATATATTTTATAATTGTTTATAATATTTATATTATGTAATTTTATAATAGTGATATATATATGAGATGATCCACAGTTGATCGATTAAAAAAATAAGATATGTGGTATTGAGAAAATACATGTGTTGTATTGTTCTATTCACTTCTTTAGGTTTTTCGATTATTGTGAGATGTGTGGTAATGAGAAGGTACATGTCTAAGATTGACTTTGGCTAGGATTTAAGCGGTCAAATTTGACTCATCTCCTTTTCTTGGGACCCTACCTGGTACCTGCTTCTTATGATTGATTGATTCTTATGCATATTATGAAATTGTCAAAGCATACCATGCATATATTAGAAGCATGTCATATAGATTAGGTAAGAATGCCACTAGGACTATTGTATGAACATTCTTGAAATATGGGATAAAAAGAAACCTTGCATGTTATTTTAAAATATTGAGTGGGTGAATGTCCTTGAATAATACCTACAACCTCCATTGATGATCCTTAAATAATAGCTTGATAAAGTTTCAAGCCGATTCCTACCCTGGCTGCACCCCAAGGTAAACTTTATTATGTGGGTCCACTAGATAAATTTCCTTTTAAGGATATCCAGTCATGCATGACTTTTAGTGAGATTGTCCCAAGATGACTCACAAATGAAAGCGTGTTCATGATGGGTGTTGAGTTAATGGTTGCACACTCAAGATCTTCTCTTATTAAATAGTTTTCCAAGAAACGATATTTAAGTTAGAAATGATGACCAAACGTTAAACAGTCGTTGGTTCGTGTGGAGTTCATGTTCTTACTAATTAATCATGGGACCTCAAAGCGACATGGTTGATGGGTTTGAGAATGATCGTAGCAATAGAAAAATGTTTTTTTCAAGGTTTTAATACAAGACACATGCATCATGCTGCATTCTTGATATGTTGCTGAAATGAAAATATTTGCTTAATACAAAGATAGTAATTAGTGAATCTTTATTTTTCAATTCAAATATGTGTCTTACTCCTCTTATTAGCATTCTTATTGAGAATAAATTGAATGGAGATAACTTTTGAAAATGGAAACGGAACTTGCTAATAGTTTTCAGATGTTAAATACACAAATTCGTTCTTGACAAAACGTGTCCTCCTAAAGCTTAGCCCAAAGTGAGAAGTCGCTGGAGAGACTTTGACTCGATTTTTCGATGTTATATGTTAGCAAGCATGAGTAGTGTGTTGCAAAAGAAAACAAGAATTTATGTACTGCAAAGAGATCATGAAAAATTTGGAGGATTTGCTCGAAGACCAAGTCGCTTTGGCTTAACAATTCACTATTAAAAATTTGATGAACTCTCAGCAGAAACCCGACACTCCAGTCAAAGAACATATACTTAAGCTTATGGGATTCTTTGTAGAAATAGGGGAAAATAGGGTTGAAATAAATGTGAACACTTAGATTGAAATAATATTCAAATCCTTAACCAATGAGTTTGTTGGTTTTAGGGTCGCTTACAAATTGAGGAACAAGGCACTTACCTTGACTCAGCTCATGAAGAAATTACAATCTTATGAGTTGATGCTGAATGGTGGTAAGCCAATTCAGGAGAAACCTAGGGCAAACTTAGCTGTGGGTCCCTTGTCCTTTAAGAGGAAGTAGAAAGCTAAGGAAAAAAAGAAACTAACTAAGTCTTTGGTTGCACCTCGTGCGGATAGGAAGAAGGTTAAGAAGTCAAAAGATCCTAAAAAGATCAAATGTTTCTTCTACAATAGGAATGAACATTTCAGATCAAACTGCAATGAGTATTTAGATTACCTAGCCAAAAAGGGAAAATGTATGGAACTCTTTATGGTTGAAGCTTGATTAGTGGAAGAAACAATTGAAAATTGGGTTATTGATTCTGGAGCCACTAATAATGTGTGTGTTTCTTTACAAGGGTTCAACAAGACGAGAAGTCTGTGTGACAGAAATCTCTCGTTGTGGACAAAAGATAGGAGCTATGTTTCAGCCGAAGTTGTGAGAAAAGTTATTTTATATTTTGACAGTTTTAGGAAGATTATTTTAAAGAACGTATTTTATTTACCTCATTTTAAGAGGAATTTAATTTTTATAACATGTTTTATTTTATGACGGTTATACCGTAACATTCAATAAAGAGATTGTTATTCATAAAAATCGTTCTTTAATCTATAATGAATGGATGAAAAACAATTACTACTTTATCAAACCAAATAACTACCCAATGCTTCAAACTGAAATAATGAACAGAAAGCTTAAAACTTCTCACTATAATGAGGGGCACCTATGACACTTAAGACTTGGTCATATTAACCAAGAAAGAATCACTAGACTTGTGAAATATGGTCCCTTAAGTATGCTTAAGCAAGTTAGTCTTCCACAATGTGAATCTTGTTTGGAAAGTAAAATGACTAAGAGGTCTTTTAATGTGAAAGGTATAAGGGCCAACCAATCTTTAGAACTTGTGCACACTAATGTATATGGTTCTATGAGCATCAATGCCCGAGGAAGTTACGGTTATTATGTAACTTTCATTGATGACTATTCTCGATATGGATATGTGTATCTGATGCACCGCAAAAGCAAAACCTTTGATAAATTTTAAAAGTTTCGTGCAGAAGTGGAAAAGCAAGTAGGTTTATCCATAAAGAATCTTTGATCTGATCGAGGTGGGGAATACTTATCTGATGATTTTTTCAAATACCACATAAAGAATGAGATTTTATTGCAGTTGATTGGGTTGAGCACTCCACAAAATAATGGTATAGCTGAGAGAAGGAATATAATGTTGCTTGAAATGGTTCATTTAATATTAAGCTATTCACAACTCCCTACTTTCTTCTCGGGATATACGATACAAATGGCTTGCTATATTCTGAATGATATGCGATACTGACTATCTATTTGTGAATTAATTCACTTGTGACATTCATGGCATGATTTACCTAAATCCTAAGTTAGTTACTGACCATGCGTATATAACTCATGTGCTTTGATATAAGTGGAGGCTTATGCTCTAAAAATGATCAGGCCAATAGCTGGTATGTTGGGTACATGACTTGTGTATGACATGAATTTACTAGCAACAGTAGAATTCATAGCTCAATGAAAGAGTTAACGATATCCTCTCATTAGCATTGTGTAGATTGATAAATATAGAACGTGGCCAAGAGTTGCTTGTTCTCGAATGAGCAATTTATCACAGCCATTTGTTGACAGTGATCATATTAATTAATAAGAAGACACAATGGTGATAATGAGATAAAATACGATTTATTGAGTGAATGGACTTAACTCAAAGGAATCAAGGATATCATATGATGGTAACATACACATGACGAGGTCATTGAACAAATCAATTGGATGAATTGCTTTCGTAAAGAGTATACAATAATGAGTTTTCAATCATGGTACTTCTTATAGATTGACTCCATAATTAAGTAATTGTGAATAATCGAAATGATGCTTCTGGACATAATTGCAATTACTAAAGCCTAATTGTATATGTCTGATTGGTCCATTCACTAGCTCAACAAAAGCTCAGACGGACTGCATTTGAATTAGAAGTAAATTCTCCGACTTTGGAAATAATTTAATTGAGTCGATTTATTTGATGTGGAATTAAATCTGGCGATCATAAGAAGTGTTCGACTAGAGATTTTTATTAAAGAATCTTCTTGAAAATTTAATTTAGAAAATATAAGCGATTTTTGAGAAAATTAATTTTGATCAAGTAAAATTAAACTAATCAAATTAATTAAAATTAATATGATATTTTTGGAAATTACTTTCAAATAAGACAATTGATCCAGTGGGTAATTGTAACACCACAACTCGTATCCCTTGCCTATACCAGGTTATGGAGCATTATCAGAGTTTACAGATCAAGCAGACAAAAATCTCAAACATTTTATATCATTGAAACAAGTCATCAAAGCATCATTTTAATCCAAATTATAAACTCTCCAAAATTAATCTTATAACTTTATTTACAATCAAACCACAAAATAACTATTATTTAGACACTCTAGTTACATGCCGACACAAAGAAATAAACATCACCATATTTGAGTTCGAGATCGTTGTTGGATGTTGAATCAACGATTAAACTTATGTACTTAACCTGCGTACGGAAAACAAAACCGTACACTGAGTAAAAACTCAGTGGTATTTCTATAATCTGAATTTTTTTAAAAAATAAAACAATAAAATATGTATAATAAAATGTTAAGCACAATTGAACATTTAAAATCACACAATACTCAATTTTCACCACTTGCTATATATAATACATTTCCACAATTTATTCACGTATCATTTAAACAATGGCACTATCCATTCCATATTCAATTTATGAATATATAACTCATGTATTCCATGTATTTACAACATATTTCACATTCTATTTTCAATTTACTATCTCATGTTCTTAGCCCAGAGTAGATTTTATAGAACACACTAGATATACGGAACAAATACAGAGGTACATTATTATGCACTAATAAATAGATAGCACTAAAGTGTTATACAAAAAGCACAGATGTGCTAAACAGAGAGCATTGATGTGCTAATAATCAGAGAGCACGCTAAGGATCCTTAATGGCATGCCACTAATATCCTAGTAGTTCTAAATTCCGTCTACTTGGGCATTAAAACTGAATTTTATACATATAAAAAATAATTCAATTATCATATTTGTACAATTTCACATTTACAGATATATATTTATAATATATATATTCCAATTCAATTCAACCAATATAATTTCATCACATACCAAAACAATCCATTTCAATTGTAAAACACAATAATTCTCACCTCAATCACTTACCATAACATTTAATTAAAATACAACAATTAATAATTAGATTCGGATTATAGAAATACAAACCAGGAATTCCGAGCTATTCCTCGTCGACTATATTTTTCCCCTTTTTAGTCGAGAATTCTGGTACAACGCTAGCTATGGAATTAAAACAATTAAAAATCATCAATACAACACCATTCAATCTCACATTAAATATTTTATTTTTTACTCAATATTTGCCTAAATTCAAATTTAGTCCCTAAATCGAGACTAACTTTTATTCTCAAAACTAATTTCATATTTTCATTCCATTCCCACTTTAAACTAATTTAACTCTCTAAATTCACCATAAATCCCTAATTTTGAAATTCTCTCAATTTAGTCCCTATTAATTCAAAACTTATGTTATGTTTTATTTCACAAATCAATCCTTTACTAACTCCTAACTTGAAATTTTATCAATTTAATCCCTAATTCTTCAATTTATTCAACATGAACAACATCTAAAAATTTACTAACTTTTAAAATTTCAACTTAAATCAAGTAGTATTTTGTTCTAAGATTCTAAAAACTCAAAAATTACAAGAAAAGAGACTAAATTGGCTTACCAATCAAACTTTGAACTTTGAAATCCCAAATTTTCTTTCTTTCCTTCCCTTTTTCTTTTTCTTTCCTTTCTCCCCTGTTTTCGTTTTGCTTCTCTGTTTCTTACCTTCTTTTCTATTTGTTTGTTCTTTTATAATATAATATAATATATATAATATATATACTTAACTTTTAAGTAATATTATTATAATATTATAATATATTTTAACTTTAGATTTTTAAATAAATATCTACTTATGCCGCTCAACTTTAAGCAATGGTAATTCAACATTCACCCTTTATGCAATTTAGTTCTTTTTAATTAATTAACTTTCGAAACGTTAAAATTTCTTAATGAAACTTCAATATTTACGGCTTGGTTTATAGAACACCTCATTTTCTAAAACCACATAACCGAATAAATCTTCATAAAACACTAATTACTGATTCAAAAAAATCTTTCTAAAATCATATTTTACCCATAAATATTAAATAATAATATTTACGAACTTACTTATCGGATTTAGTGGCCTCGAACCACTATTTTCGACATCACTGAAAATCGGCTGTTACAATAATTAAACCAGAAAATGTGACCTAAGATCGTAAATTGAGCCCGAGAACCAAAACCTAGACCAAGACTCAAAAACTGGTCGAACTGGGTCTGGTTTGTGGAACGGGCTGACGGTCCAACCTAGGGGTATGCAAATTTCGGGTAAAACCAAAAAAATTTGGTTAACCGACCGAATTCGGTTAATCGGTTGATTAACCGATTTTTTTTGGTTCGGGGTCGATTAATTATTTTTTGATTTTTCGGTTAACGGTTAATTCGGTTCGAAACCAATCGGTTAACCGAAATTTTTCGGTTTAACCGAAAAAATTAATAAATAAAATTATAATATATAAATAGGCCCACTATTCACCTAAACCCAAGTATCCAACCCAATTACCCAACCCAACCCAACCCAATCATAAAAATTACTAATAATTTAATAAAAATTACAAATAATTTATGTGTTAATTTTAAGACTTATGTAATGTTTTTAATTATGTAGTGATTCAATTCAGGTAATTCGGGTAATTCGGTTAATTCGGGTAATTCGGATAATTTAGTTGATTTTTAAACAAAAATAAAAAATATATAATTTTCGGTTAATTCGGTTAACCGATCGAATTAACCAAAAAATTTCAGTTTGGTTAATTTTTTTGAAAAAATTTCGGTTTGGTTAACGGTTAAAAATTTTGAAAGGTCAGTTAATTCGGTTAATGTTATTTCGGATCGGTTAACCGGTCGGTTAACCGACTGAACACCCCTAGTCCAACCAGTGGCTGGACTGGATCGCTTGGGCCGTCATTGGCCCGATTCAAACTGGTAGAAACCAAACCAACTCGGGGTGTCGGCGGCTGTGACAGCTACATTTCAATGGCTGAAAAATGGTCGTCGACAGTGGGTCTTCGGTGGTTGAGCAATGGAAGAACTACACTCCTACTGGGGCTCTACTAGAGAATTTTATTTCAGATTAACTATTCCAAAAATAATATTATTTTAATAGATTTAATATTAAATTTAACTTAATGTTTATCTTGTAGATAAATATTCTATTAATTTAATAAGATTAAATATTAAATTTAATCTAATATTTATCTTGATAAATATTATATTAATTTAATATTAAAGTGATTAAGTTTAATTATAGTTGATCTCCTTAAACTCTACATAAGCCTTGGATCATTATTTTTCACACACTTGAATTCAAGAGAAAGTTGTCAAGAGAAAATTCTCTAAAGAAATTGTTTCAGAAAAATTTCTAGAGATATTTTTCTTATTTACAACTTGGCCTAAGAGTTTAGAGAAATTGTAAAATTACCCTACTGGTAATTTTTGTGATTTTTTTATTCGAAGCGAGCCCACAATCGGGAGACGTGAGCTTGAGGATAGTGGAGAAGACTACTCGGTCAAAGCATTCATCCTAGACGAATCGAAAAGATATAATTTTGATTAAGTCTTTACTACTTGAAATATCACAATTAAGTTCTTGTTCTGGAATTTTCTTTTAAAACTATAGTTTTTTCCTAAATTTATTTTTTGTTGCATTTTTTAAACCCGGTTTTCAAACATAGGTTTATCTACTAATATAAGTTATCTTTCTGTATTACGACTCGACCATGCAATATCGTTTAGTATTAGTTTAACATTAAACAACCAGTGACTCAATATTTACTTTGCATGAAAAAACCACATGAGAAAATTATACAAAGTATATTAATGTAATTCATGAATTATTTTTTTAACCAATTTATTTGAAAAAATTACAAGTTTACAAAATAATATACTACACTTAGGGCACCAGATCTAATATCCTTTAACTATGATTGGATTGTTTGTGAAGCCATATATTGGGCTTGTGGGATTAAGTTGTGTGAACTTGAGCCCCAATTGATAAAACACTTTAGTTGTCAAGATATTTACCAAGCTGCCTATGTCGACCAAGATTCTCATGACTTGGGAAAAGGAGATATTGGTCGAGACCACCAGAAGGTCTTCACTTTTCATATCTAAAATATCCCTATTATCATGTTCTGAAAATTAAAAATCCCATGGAGAAGGCTTTTTTAGTCATGGCTAAAACCAATAAGACACTTCCTAAATGAGCCTTCTGCTTTAAGTTTGATGGACCTAATCTATTTGCTTCCCTCTACTAGCAAATCATTAATTCCACTCACTAGTTTCTTTCCCTTGTCATCGCGCTCCAACCTTGATTGTCTTACTTTATTATCTTCAGCTTTGTTTAGCTGATGGGGGTTCTGAGCTAGAAACTTGGGATGCCCTTTCTGAATTGCCATTTCAATAGCATTCTTTAAGTGCATACGTTGCTCAGTTCGATGCCCTCTAGTGTTAGGTTTTGTAGTGATGATTAGAGTTACTACAATGCTGGTTGGGTGAGAGATGCAGGGGTACTACCAAGATTCCCTTATATTATACATGGTCGAATACTTGGGCTGGGAGAAGTTGAGCTCATAATAGGTCCTAAATTGGTTGTACAAGGCTCAAGGTTGTTGGTCTTCGCCTCCCCTTATGGATAGGTGATCTAATGTAATTTGGCATGTTTATTTGTTGTTCCTTTACACATATTTCAACATATTTTAAGTAGAATCGAGTCATTTTAATGTTAATTTATAGTTTTAGGAGTTTAAGTAGTAAAAGTGTAATTTTTTGAGTAATTTTTATGTTATTTTATGTTTTGGATATCTAAATAAATTTGTGTGGTTATATAAGATCAATTGAGAGCTGAAGGTGCATTTCAAGGGCTAAACTGTAGCTAAGGTCATAACCACGAGGTTGGGCAGCTACAACGTTGAAACAAAAGCATGGGGGAGCAAGTCAAGCCATCTCATTGCGATGTGGAAACAGTCGACGTTACGACTTCACAACCTTATGTCATGACGAGGAGTAGTCAACGCTGTGATGTCGTGACAATTTCAAGGGACGTGGACCTATGTGTTTAAGGGCATTTTGTGCTCATTCTTCAATTTTAAGCCTTAAACTTTGTAATAACATTAAGGGAATTTTAGTCTTCTAATTGTTTCCTATATAAACAACATTTTGCTTTAATTTTGAATGGGAGAAGAAAAAGAAATGGATGAGTAGTAGATAATAGTTTTGAGAGTTAGACTAGATTAGGTTTTCTCTTCTTTTTATCTTTTTAGAATAGACTTTAATTTTTGTTGTCTTCTATTTCTTCATTTCTTGTTGAAGACTATGCAAAAGTGAGATGATCAAACTCTTGGGCTTCATTTGGTTTCCATCAATTAAATGGGAATTTTTCTAAAACATTCACATTTATTTTATGCCTACCATGTGTTTGATAAAATGCTTGTTTGGAATTAAATTATGATTATGTGCTAAATTGGTTGGTGGTTAATTGCTTTGTTAATTTTTTTGGTTTAAGTTAATGTTTATTCTTATTTAATTGATTGCTTGATTATATCGAAACTTAATATGCTAGAATTAACGCCTCTAATGGAAAATCTAGATAAACAAGATTGAGAGGGAAGTTTATCGTTGATAGTTCAATATACTTGTATTGGGTAGTAAGACCAAGAGAAGAACTACTTGTCTAAGAGAGAACGAGAGGAGAACTTAGTTGGTAATTCCAAATTAGGATAAGACCGAGAAGAGATTCCTAGTTAGGAGTGGTAAGGAATATAATCAGGATAGGTTATTACTTTAACTAGCAATCAACTAATCAATTAACTGTTATTATATCATTTGCATTGTCTAAAACAATAGGAAGAATGTTTAGCTTATTTTGTTTAATTGATTTTTTAAATTTAGTTTATAAACAATTTATATTTTATTTTGTATCAATAATTTCCAACTCGATTAGATTAGTAATTGCTAGCTTATAATTAATTTGACAAACACATTTACCAATTTGAAAATCCTTTAGGTTTAATAATTGGAATACTCAGAGTGTTCTATTGAAACACTTATGAATATTACAACTGACCTGTCACACCAATATTAGTTGAAAGATGAGAGGATTGCCTTAAGTGTGGATGAGTAAGACTCGAAGTAGAGTTAGATATTGAGGATGAACTTAAACTAAAACTAAGTGAAGGTGTGGAGGAGCCAATACATTTTCAATCATTGTTGTAGAGGAGCCAACTGACAGACTTAATGAACATATCTATTTCTGGTTCAAAGTAGAAAGTGAAGACCGGGTATCTACGACTTATTGCGACATTGAGTTTGTGATGCTGGAGGCTTTAATACCTTAGAATGAATTTTGGACTTGGTTAGGATTTGGAAAGAAATGGCTCGTGATGTGGCTATCTAGAAGGTAAAAAATAAGATGATGACAATGGGCTTGAGCAAAAAGGGGATCCTTATTCTGGTCATGAAGAACAAATGTTGATTCAAATTGTCGAAGACCTCTCGAAAGATCTTCTATAGAGAAGATATAGATCACCCAATAAGTTTTCTTATTACTAGTTCTTATTTTGTTTTTATTTTCTTATTATTGCATTTCGTGTGTATGTTTGTTTTGTTTTTCTATGTAGGTCTACCCATCGAGAGCTACCCAACATTGAGCTTTAACGAAGTTTGAGGGCTACTCCACCATTTTGTTGCACATAATCTTAAATTGAGGATGCTTTCTCAAACTAATCTTTAGTAGATGACACATTGAGGACAATGTGTAACTTAAGTGTAGGGATGTACAATTTTATTTTTTGTGTTTTATTTGCTTATTTTATGTTTTGTTTAAAATTTTTCAAAAATATATAAAAAAATTAAAATTTTTTTCTTTTGCTTTTTTGATATATGGTGCTTGAAGTATGTTGGCATTGGGATTATTGGTTGTTGATATTGAATTATGTATTGTTAACTTTCAAGCATACAAATTTTGGTTGATGTTAGATAATTTGGTTCTTTTAAAGGTAGATTAGTTAGTTCACTTTGTTAAATTGCATAATGACTAGAGGTAATTAATCTTTGTAAATACGTTTGATTTTTGTGCCAAATGATAGATAGATTGTATAGATGCTTGTAGATAAATAGTGTTTGAATCAATTGTTATTCATTGGGTAATGTAGGCATGATTGAAATTGTGTTTTCTGAAATGTTTAGGGATGACCTAAAGTATAGTTTAATTAGCCAAGAGCTTAAATGACCAACCTTTATGATATGTATCCCTAGTTCCATGTTTGAGCCTTCTATGTCCTATATTTATGAGTTACTTGTCTAAGTAAGATCGAGATGAGAACTTAGTTGGTAATTCCAAATTAGGATAAGACCGATAGGAGGTTCCTAGTTAGGAATAGCAAGTAATATAATTGTGATAGATTATTAGTTTAACTAGCAATCGATTAATCAATTGACCATCATTATATCATTTACATTGTTTAAAAAAATAGGTAGAATGTTAGCTTAATTTGTTTAGTTAATGGTTTAAATTTAATTTATAAACAATTTATATTTGATTTTGCACTAATAATTTCCAACTCGATTAGATTAGTAATTTCTAGCTTATAATTGATTTGATAAACACATTTACCAATTTGACAATCCCTTGGTCAAAGATGTGTTGTTGTTCTTGATGTTCCTTAAAGTGGTACTCTTGTTGAGAAAAATGTTTTTCCAAATGTAGTACTTTTTCCTAGGTTTCTAAATCATGAGGTTGGGATCCAAAAATGAGAACCTTGATCAAATGGGTGGAGATCATAGTAGGCGGGGGTGGTGTGGTTGTGAGGCAAGCTATAACTTCTTGCAAATAGTGTGTTATTTGATCCATGGGTTTAAGGGGAGATACACCAACTGACATTTGATGTTTTTTTGTACTTGGGGGGTTGAAGTAGCTGGAGGGACGATTCTAGCTGGCATTGTGAAGGTTGTAGGGTCAGAATTCGAGTGGACACCTAAAGCTTTTACAAGTTGCTCTAAGGTAGGAAGGAGAACATGTGCATATTGCAGAGAAGTTCCTAAAGGGATAGAAGAAGTAACTTAAATAGTCTTTAGGTCAGAAGAAGCTCTTGAACTAGGCAAGATGGATGTGTTGAGTAGAGCAAATGAGTTGGTCTGGTTGGTTGGATATTGGCCTGGTTAGCTAGGTCAACAAGGAATACCATTCTGGGGTTGTAAAGCCATGCTGTCCATGTTCACTGTACCAAATGTTGATGCAATGATACAACAATGAAGAGGTATGTAGGAGAGGGTGGTGGTTGTCACAGAGGTTGATTCACCCAGTCAGGACGGTGAGCTGTAGGTTATAAAGAATGGAGGTGAGGAGGATGTTATCCTTTCATTCATTCTGACTTGATGGTATAGAGCGGTTGAGCCCACTTGGTGTTTGGTGACTAACAACACCATGTTCCCAATGAAAGCCTGAAGACCCGAGTATCGGATGGCTTGCACTTGTTGGATAGTTGTCTTGGAAGGTAGGACTTGTGGGTGACTTCTCGATTTGCCACCAACTGTTTTGTTGTTCGAGTCTCCTTTTGGCTTGCCACGTGGCCCCATATAGATGCGGGTGTAACATTGTTAGTGATGGATTTGTAGAGAATATGTTACAAATATGTTATGTTGGAGAGAAAATGAAAGAAGAAAATAAAGTTGGGAGAAAATGAGAGAATAATTTTTTTTGACAGAAAATGAGAGAAGAGTGATTGTGCATTTATATACAAACTAAAAGGACTAAATTACATAATATTTAAAACTATTATTAAAAAATAATAATATACCCATACTTACCTACCTCAATTATTTACCTGTTGCGTGCTAGTATACTTTTTCTATTGCAACTTTCTACTGCATTCATGTATGCTTGTATTATCACGGGTTCCATTATTTCTTTGCTCTGCTGCATGCAAACAAAAGATTGCATTTTATTGCTTCTTTCATGCATGTTGTCATAGGTTCCTTTCTGTTGTGCTACTTGTAAACAACTTTTATGTTTTAAAATAGTGAAGTTACCCCCCAAGTAGAGATGTCCATGGCCGAGTAAGGCTGGGTCCTACAAAAATTTTAGGCTTATTTGCTAGGTTCGGGCTCCGTTTAGTTCAAAAAATAGGCTAAAAATTTTATCCATGCTCGGTCTAGATAAAAATGCTAAAACTCGGGTCTGGCCTGACTGTATTATTTTCTTTTATATTTCATATATATATTTAAAAAATATAATACATCAAAAATATGAAAAATATTAAAATAAATGTTTCCCAACAATTTGACAATAAATTAAAAAAATATGTATACTTAAATAACACCAAGATAGCTGCAATTTAACAAACAAATAACTCTAAAATAGTAACAAAATTAACAATAAAACAAGAGTTATAAATATCCAAATAATAACAATAAAATAATAGAAACATAATTATGAAATGGTAACAAAATAGTGAAAAAACAACAAGAAAATAAGAAAAAAAACTGTATTCGAGTCAGGTCAAGCCGGGGTCAGGCAAAAAAAGCCTTAACTGAGATCAACCCTTTTTTTAAACAGGCCTTATTTTTTTGTCCAACTCCATTTTTAAAGCTTATATTTTTACTTAAATTCTCCCACTTTTCAGGTGGCCCGGCCATGGACAGGCTTACCCCAAAGTGCTGACTTTGTGTATTTTTTGCTAATTAATTCATAAAACTAGTACATTTGAAAATAAAGAAAAAAAGAATTTTATTATTAAAAAGTTTTTTAATTAATCCAATAGTTGATTAGCTATCCATAGCCGTTGGATCACAATACCCAAAAGCAAGTCCTTGACATTTTTCATTGTCAAACAAGCCGTAACATAAACCATCCAAAACGGCAAAGCAGTGTCCTTAAAACGCGAGCGTCAAAAAAGGGAAATTTTGGAAAACTCTCGCTCTTCGACTCCGCGCTATCTCCTCGTCTTCACCCGCCTTTACAAATGCTCTCTTCTTCGTTTTCTTCTTCTTCGACGATTCTCACTCTAAGAAACAAAAACCCTAATTTTCTTATATCTCTGAGAAATGGAGCTCTCAACAACCGAGTCGTTTTCACCGCTCAATTCCCTCGTGCCGTTTCCCTTCGGTGTTACGCTTCTTCCAGCGGATTCGATCGAGTTCAAGTTCGAAATCCAGTCGTCGAGATGGATGGTGAGACAATTGACCAAACGGCGATAAAGGATGAGAATCGTGTTGAAATTAGTTTTTATGTTTGTTTTTAATTGTTTTTTTTTCTGCTTTTTCTTATTTTTTAAAAAAATGTGATCACTGTTACTTCTTTTTGTTTGTAATTCTTAGGTGATGAAATGACGAGAATTATCTGGAATATGATAAAAGATAAAGTATGGAAGCATATTTCATGATTTTTTTTACATTTCGCTAATTATTTATTTGTAATTAATGCTGAATGCCGAGTGTTTTTGTATTTAATTGCAGCTTATATTCCCTTATCTTGATTTGGACATAAAATACTTCGATTTAGGGATACTGAGTCGGGATGCGACTGATGACAAAGTTACTGTCGAAGCTGCTGAAGCAGCCCTGAAGTATGTAGTATTTACTGAAGGCTCTTTGGACATGATCATTGTTCTGTTATATTATTATTAATTTTGAAAAGTAACTAATGGATTCTGTTGATAATATACCTGATCTGATAAGATATGAAAGAAGCTTGGGTGTCTAGAATTGCATTATTAACATAATAGGGCTACGAACGAGACATTATCATTCATCCATTTGTAAATAGATAAAATAAGTTGTAGTATCATGACGAAGATGAGTAGTGTTATAATATTAACGATTGTGATTTTTCTGTTTGCTGAGTAATTGGACTAAGGCTGGATGATAAAAAAAGCTTTGCCTAGGTTGAGGTTTGTTAAGAGAGATTTGTACAGAGTTCTAGCATCCGATTGGAAAACGGTGTGTTTTTTTTCCCCTTTTAGTTTGGAAGATTTAAGATTTTCCATCATTCAAGCAAAAAGTTTTGCAATTGTAAAGCGAATGCTTGAAAATTTGAAGAATTTTATGGTATCTTTATTTGCACTTAAAGTCTGCAGTTGTAAAGAATTTCCTTATTTCTTTTAGGTATAATGTTGCTATCAAATGTGCAACAATAACTCCTGGTTAGTCATTCTCGTGATTCTTTAATCTTTACTACTCTTGTCAATTCATGTATTTCCTTATCATTTATAGTAAATATCTAGACCTGTCCAGGGGTCGATTGGAATGGGCTCTAGCCTGGTCCCAAAAATTTTCTAAGCCCAGACCGAAATTTGGCCCAGCCCAGCAGCCCGTTTCATTGTTTATATATTAATATAGGTTTATGTCACATTTTGGCTCTTAAAACTCTTTTTTTCTGAAAGAAGCCCCTAAACTAATTTTACTACTTTGGTACTTCAATTTTTTTTTGTCCCACTTTGGTCAACTATCATTTTTGTCTCAGTTCAACTAAAAAGATAAAATTTACCAATAAGAACATGACACATGGCATATTTTTATTGAACTCAAGTAATTTTTGGAGTTACAATGAGACGAAAATGATAGTTAAAGTGGGACTAAAAAGTTTGAACTACCAAAGTAGTAAAACAAGTATAGTTCAGGGGCCAAATTGTGACTTAAACCTAAAATTTTTTATAATTTAGTTTAATTATAAATTTATCATTTAAATCTAATTCGGGCCAGGCCGGTGACAGGTCTACAAATATCCAAGGATTTGCATTGTTTTTTCATTAAATAAAAAAAAAAATCTTCAGCATATATAATGCTAAAGTCTGGTTATGTTGATTATGCAGATGAGACAAGAGTCAAGGAATTTGGGCTGAAATCTATGTGGAGAAGTCCTAATGGGACTATTAGAAACATCTTGAATGGTTATTTCTTAATAATCTCTCATGTAGCTCTTACTTCAAGGATAAATTTTGAATGTTTGACATATGTGGATTCATCTTTTATTTGTTTAAATATTATCCTGAAATTTGTAAGATTTATCTTCCATAGGCTGCCATTGTGGATATGTGCTTAGGCAAGATTTTAAATCATCTACTAGTACCATAAGTATTTATAAGATGTTTTCTCCTTGTTTCAGCGCTTCCTAATTGAAGGGTTTCTTCTTCTTGTAGGTACTGTCTTTCGTGAACCTATCCTATGCAAGAATGTTCCAAGAATTGTTCCCGGTAATGATTTCTCCACATAGTAACTGTGTAACTGAAATGTGGTGGAAAGCTGCTATGAACTTTTCCCTTGTTATAGGTTGGAAGAAACCCATATGTATTGGCAGACATGCATTTGGTGACCAGTATCGTGCCACTGATACAATAATTACTGGACCAGGAAAGCTTAAGATGGTTTTTGGTAAGCTTTTTAACTGTCATGATTGGCATGGTGTCATGTAACTAAACCGGAAAACCTTATTTCTTAAAATTTTAATTCTTCACTGCATGTTGTTTTTTTTCTTTCTTAGTCCCAGAAGGTGGAGACAAGCCGGTGGAGCTTGATGTCTACAATTTTAAAGGCCCTGGCATAGCACTTTCTATGTATAATGTTGATGAGGTTCGTAAATTTTTTGCGTTTATCTCTTCCCATATGAATATATCTATGTATTAAAGGCTTTTGTACTCACACCCACCCACTATTCAAGATGTGTGGAGCCTTTTTTTGATTAATTAGTTTAAAAAATCATGTGTGCTTTTCAGTCAATTCGTGTATTTGCTGAATCCTCTATGTCATTGGCTTTTTCAAAGAAGTGGCCTCTTTACCTGAGCACAAAGAATACTATTCTCAAGAAGTATGATGGCAGGTAATATTTTCTTTTCTAATTTGCCCTCCTCCAATGTCCGTATATCTTGGACTATTTCTTTACTCAAGGTTTGTCTGATTTTTTACTTGTGGAAGAACTGCACAATGCTCATCTGAGAAGTCCATTACAGGTTTAAGGACATATTCCAGGATGCGTATGAGAAAAATTGGAAGGACAAGTTTGAAGCACATTCTATATGGTTGGATTTGTCCCTTCAGTGAACTATGCTTAATATTTCTTTTGAGGTATTTCTAAATATTTGGTTGATTCTGTATCTAGGTATGAACATCGACTAATTGATGACATGGTGGCATATGCCCTAAAAAGTGAAGGGGGATATGTTTGGGCATGCAAAAATTATGATGGAGATGTCCAAAGTGATCTACTTGCTCAAGGTGTTGTTTAATGCTTTTTCTGATTTAGCTGGCCAGAGTTTCTTTTTTCCTCAATAAAATAAAGGTTCATTTATGATGGAGGCTTTAAATAATTTATAATACCTACCACCAGACCCTCACACAAACACAAAAGAAAAGAAAGTCTAAAGGGGTACTCATAGTTTAATTATATGTCTAGCATCATCCATTAATGAATGAACCATTTATATAATTTTCTCTTCTCTCTCTCTGAATTTCCTACTGAAAAGACGGATGCATTTCTTTGCAGTAATTATCTATTCATTTACAAGTCAATGCTCAACTTTAACTGGATCTCTCTCTTTTTTTCGTGGAGTCTAATCGTTTTTTTGCTGTATGCAGGATTTGGCTCTTTGGGCTTGATGACTTCAGTGTTGGTTTGTAACAAATGACTTTGTTTTTCATTGTTTTAGATCGGTCTCTTCATTTTGGCCATTGAATATTGAAAATCTCTAAAATCACAAATTCTGCAGTTGTCATCTGATGGGAAGACACTAGAAGCCGAGGCAGCTCATGGGACTGTAACTCGACATTTCAGGCTTTATCAAAAGGGACAAGAAACCAGTACAAACAGTATTGCCTCTATATTTGCATGGACAAGAGGACTGGAGCATAGGTACTTTATGTTTCTTCTGCATTCGAAGTGATTTAGCAGCTTTCTTTTGAATTTTATTTGATTAGTATCCATTCCAAATAAACTCCTTCATGTGTTTCTTTCTGCTTATTTTATGTAAAGAATTTGGTAATAGATACATAAACAATGCTTTCAGAGGCGGCTCCTCATGGGAACTTAAGGGAGCCAAAGTTTTAAAAAGAAATTATATATAACATATAGATTAATTACATAAATTTAAATTGATTTTTTTATATTAAAATTGTTAATTTTACTCTTTTTTCTCATAATATTAATTTATATTATTATAATTTAAAATAAGTTAAAATAATATAACAAAATTTTAAAATAATTACTTACAAATTTTTAAAATTAAGAGACTTGTCATTACTTTTATATTACAATCATGTGAACTTAACAGCAACCAAATTAACTTTTTTACTTTGAACAAAACTTTCAAGTTTTAAACAAATACCAAATGTTTGTTTTCCTCCATTTCTAGCTTATTACATTTTTTCATCTTCATGTAAATTTTCACCTTTATTTTTACTCTTGGTTTCTATTCTATGTTGACACTATCGTAAAGTTCTATTCTTTCTGTTCTTAAGATTATATTGTTTGTACATATATATACACACACATGATAAAAGGAGTTTGATATAAATTATGATATTATTTGGCCCTCCAAATCAAACCTCGAGATCCACCATTGAATATTTGATTGTATTCATGCTTTCCGTTGATTTATCAAATATTTTTGGTCAAATATTCAAAAAATAGTTTTGGTCAAAAGTTGTAGGTCACTTTATGAAGTTCTATTTTCTGTTTTATTGTTTGTACAACATTGCTGTTTTTGTTTCTCTTTTTTAACATTTGTACAGCTTTGATTTGATGTTCGTTGTGATCTCTCTTGCAGGGCCAAACTAGATAAAAACGAAAGGTTGCTGGACTTTGTTCACAAGTTGGAGGCTGCTTGCATCGAGACAGTTGAGGCAGGAAAAATGACCAAAGATCTCGCCATTTTAATCCATGGCCCCAAGTATGATACACTTTCTCCTGATGTTTGATATTTTTCCACTGTCGATGTTTTTCCGTTGTGAACTTTACTTCCTCGATGTGACCTTTCATTGGACGGTTCTTCCTTATCTCACAACTACCACTTTGTAATCTAAAACCAAGCTATGGCTTTAAAGTCACCAAGGTACTTCTTATGAATTCAGGGTATCAAAAGAGTTTTACTTGACCACTGGAGACTTCGTTGATGCCATTGCCATAAATCTTGAGCGGAAGCTTCAGCAACCAACCATGTGCTAGTAGATACTTATATTGTCAGGTGATTCCCTGAGATTTGAAGATTTTTGGCGAGATGAGTTTCTTTTATTGATTGTTACACTTGTAGCAGCTTTTGTTGCTTCCTTTGGATAAATAAAAAAAGCAAAGTTTATCCAAAAAAAATCAAGTTTAGCATACACTGTTAGGATTCATTACCCTCCTTGATTTAAAAATGCCAACTAGTTAGCATCAATCCATTTACACAAAATAGTTTCGACAGGTGATTACTAGATAACAGGAATAATGAGCCTGCTTCATGTAACACTAACCACAAACTAGGGTTGCAATCAAGCTGAACCGATCTTGAACAGTGAGAAGCTTGAGATCTATTTGAAGCTGCTTAAAACTCAATTCAAGCTTGATCAAGTATATGATTCTAGAAGCTTGAGCTTGAGGTAAAATCAAATTATTTGAGCTCGGCTTGTTTGAGTTTGTTTACATGATATACATACCCGAGCTCAAGTTTGACCTCATTCATTTCATATATAATTTTTTTTATATTTAAACAACAAAATTTAGGGTTTGTGTTTTAAGCATACATATATTAAGAGTAAAGTAGTAAGTTAAGGTTAAAAATATTGAATGAATATTTATAAATAAATGAAAACAAGATTAGGCTCAGATGCTACTCAAGTATTAAGATTACCTCAATAATTATTCTTGGTGCCTATGGTGAGAAAAAGACTTCCCCTGCTCTATTTCATCTTTACTTCCATGTTAAGTGCTATTTTCAATGATTTCCTTTGTTAGAACTTAAATGGAATTTGATCTGTCTGTTGGCTTTGCTGAAATGATGAATATAGTGCAATAGGGATGCTTTGTATGCAAGGATTATTAGCACCATGAGGTCCATATATTTGGCAATGCAAGCACTAAGATTTCTGATATGAACTGAGGAATCATATTGGTGGGCGAGACATCTATTGATATCATTTGCTCCCCTTGAATAGTTGTTAGATATAATTTTTCTATCTCTTGATTGTTTCTTCATTTACGTGTGGTTTCACTCTGATTTTCCTTCTGTTTTGAGATGAAATTTTTTAATAGTATATTATTTGTTATGCTGTATTATTTTTCCTTTAATGTGTTTTTCTTTGCTTTATGTTTGTGTTCGCAATTTTCATTTTTCTTAAGGTAGCATTGGAAACCTAAATTTTATTATCTATTTGGCTAGCCTAGCTAAGTTGTAGTGTTCTTACCCACTAATGCCATATAAGGGCATGGGTTTGAACCCAACCAAGACCAAATGTTCACATTTCCTTGATGGTGAGGCATTCTCTAAACTCTGTGAATTCGGTAGGGTTCTTTTCAAAGTTAGGAAACAATCGGAGGATAAAATAGAGCATAGACATCTCGAGCATAATACTTTCATTGTTTGAGGGTTTGAGACCGATCTCCCCTCAACAATTATAAAACCCCTCGTTGAGTTATTGTCACAGGTTAATTGTTACAAACTTAATCGGGAAAAGACTATTACCATTTCTTTTAATAAAAGAACTAAAAAACACGCGTTTAATAAGATACAAGTTCTTTATCATTCTAGATATAATCATAATTGAATAAATTAAAGAAAGTATTTTTTTACATAAAATGTTTAAAAATTATTGTTTTCACACGCATCGTAAGTGTGACATGATTTAATTTTAGCTAAGTTTTTTTTTTACTTCGTTTTTAGTTAGAAAGAACGTTGGAAAGAGATGAACCAAGTGGAAAAAATCTAGGAGTTGATTAAACGTTTCTTTTAGTTGTTACGATCACAATCAACTTTTTTCTATAACAATTCTATTTGCCTATCAAAATGTTGATGTCGATATAGATTATATATTAAATATTTAAAATTTAAAATTAAAAAAATTATAATATATTAATAATATTATTAATTAGTGAGATTTAAATAGTATCTTTAATAAAATTTATAAATGTAGTTCAATTTATTAAACATTTCATTTAATAAAATATTGTTAATATATTTTCTATATAAACTTTAAATATTTTATTGAATTAATAACTTAATTAAAATTTATTATATTTATTTCACTTGGTAATAGAACTAATTTTACTAAAATCTGAGATAAATTGTTAAAGAATCAATTTTTTAAAGAGCGTATTTCATATTTTATAATTGTTATAGATGGAAAGTTGTTATAGATGATAAATATAAAAAAAATAAAAAAATCAGATCTACAACAAACTTAATTGTTATGATGAATTGTTATAAAGAGTTGTTACAGAATAGGCTCATTATATATATTAAGAACATGATTGAGTTGGTGTCACTAGTCAATCGAGTATCAATTCAGTTAGGTAATGACAAAAACACCATTACTTTACAAAATAAATTTTATTATTTTGAAGGTTTTTTGCCATTTTATTCTTTTACATAAGAAAAAAAGTAAAATATGCACACATAATAATATTTGAACCAAGACTCAAGAGTTTACAACATTTGTACTTTACCATTTAACCAAATTTCATTTATTATTAACATTAAATTCTTTTATAAATATGTTAGTCTCATATTTGATACATGTACTTTTATAAAATGTTTAATGTGGTACTTAAATTATCTATATGTGTTTTATTATGATACTTGTACTTTCATAAAATGTCCAATGTCGTATATGTACTTTGAAAATATCCAATGTGATATATAAACTATCAATATGTGTTTTATTATGATACTTGGTGTTAACACCTTTATTTGAATTACTAAATATGTCAATGAAAATTTGACACGTATAATTTTTTTCCAAATCATCAATGTCCACATGAAGAACATAACATTATGTAAAAAATTAAATAAAACAAAAAAATTAAATTAAATTAAATTAAAAAACAAATAATTAAGCATATGATTAATAAAAAAAATTAAATAGTGATGACTAAACAATTCTTTAAAAAAATCAATTAAAAATATTATTTCAAATGAAAAACTCTTTGAAGAAGAGTATCATTTACTGAGAATGTGACGTTTTAGCTTATGTAAGTTTACTTTTTATTTTTATTTTATTAATCATATGTTTAGTTATATTTTTTTAATTTAATTTAGTTTTTTTATTTAGTTTTTCAGATGTTATATTATCCATTTAGACTTGATAATTTGGAAAAGAAAATTCTACTTGCTAACTTATCATTGGTTGGTTTAGTAATTTACTAACGGTGTTAACACCAAGTATAATAGTGGTTTAGTAATTCACCTTGAACGTTTTATAATGTCTTGAAAATTTTGGTATCACATTTCACACTAAATCAAGATAAGTTTAGTAAAAGAATTCTTTTATAATAAATTATTTCGGAAATTTCGGATGAAATGATAAATTTAGTTTAATTTCAAGACTAAATAGAATTTTGATTATATTTTAAGGATTAAGTTGAAATTTCAACTATTAACGAGAGACTAACATTGCAATTAACCTTTCTTTTAATTTTCTTTTAATGTATTCTTATTTAGTTTAATTGAATGAGGATCTTTCTACTAGATTTTTAATAGGATTTATTTTTTGTGTGTGTTATATTATTATGATAAATAGAAGTAGAATTGAATTAGGCCTCATCTCCAATTGACCGACCATTCTTTTTTTTTTTTTGGGTTCTCCTTGCTGCCACCAACAATTGCTTCTCTTAGTTTCTCCTAAAAATTGCTACAAACTTTTGCTATTGCTTTGCCCTCAGTTTGCTGCTATGCCCACTTCAATTTTTGGTATTGCCGTGAGCCTCTTTGCCTCCAAATCAGCTGCATTCTTGCCAACTATATTGCTTAACATCTGCTACATTTAGAATTTTATTTTGAATTAGTTTAGAGATGATTTATTAGACTAACTATTACATATGCTTTAGGATAATTGAATAAATGCTTTAATTTTCTTTAAGTATTTGATTATATTAATTTAGTTTTAACTTAGGAATAATTTATTCAAAAGATTAATTACATTATTGAATGGTCACATGATATGTTGGGATCTTGATTAAATTGAATCGATAACTTAGATTAACATTAATTTTGATTAATTATGGGCTCGATTGAAATATTTTTAATCTTTCAAAATACGAGTATGGTTGAATTTTTGATTAATTTGAGTCCAGGAAAGTCTAGGTCTTTAATTTGCTAGTGGATTGGTGAATTGACGAAGAATGCTCGCTTCTAAACATTGAACGCTTGAAAAATTCAATTTGTGATCTCTGAAGTTCGATTGTCTTATATTGTGGTTAATTTAAATGCATGGCTTAAAATTTATTTTGTGAAATTGAATTAAGTTGATTTTGGATGTATATATAAATTGTTTTTATCGTTATAAAACAATTTGGCAAAATTTGACAGTTAGACATAGTTGGCATGTCATAGAGAATAGGGATCTCCATATTGTTTATTGTATTGTGCAAGTTGCCTTGTGCATTCAGGAGTATTGCTATTGTTGTTAAATAATTTTTGAACTTATTTTTATTAAATGATTTTATTATTTGTTTTTACTTGAAGGATTTAAATATATATATTTTTATTGTGTATTAAATGAATGTTTGATTGAGCGGGTCACTCCAGCGACCATTGTGACACTCTTGATTCAATTTGGCTTCTGGGCCGAGCTTAGGGTGTTACAAACCTAATCAAGTCACATTTTCATGTGCGATGGTTGATGCGTTATAGAGGGTTGTTGGAGCAATCCCTTAGGTTCAATTCGTTGTTTTAGTTAGGAGAGCACCAATTGAGAAACTACAGAAATATGGTGCTAAGGACTTGAAGGGTCAAAAGAGTATTACCCAATGGCCAGAAAATATTGGTTGGAGACGACTAAAAGAGTCATTGATTAGTTGGAATGTACGCCTACTGAGAGAGTTCAATGTGTAGTCTCCTTACTAAAGGAGAGGCTTATTAGTGGTGGATCACTGTGGTCTAGACTACGCTTGCGGGGAGGATTAATTGGGAGTACTTCCTATCGATGTTTCGAAAGAAGTATATTTGAAAGTTATACATTGAGGTAATGACGATGGGTTGAGTTTTAAAATGATTACGATTATTTATCGAATACCATCTTGGTAAAGCAACACAATCGCTAATGTGTTTAATCGAAAGTCCTTTGTTGCCCTTAAATTGATGAATGTCAAGCTTGAAGTATTGAAAATGGTAAGTTATTGGTGGAAATTTGAATTAAATTAACTTTATCGGAGCAGATTAGGAAGAAAAAATTAAGAGATGAGAAATTGATTGCTAAATATTGACAAATTAAACAGAACGAACCGAATGGTTTTGGTTTGGATGTCGAGGGTGGATTGTGTTTCAGAAAGAGGCTTTGTGTGTTGAATAATACGAAGTTAAGACATGTTTGTACGAGGTGCATAATAGTTCTTATGCCATGCATTCTAGGGGTAATAAAATGTAACATGAGCTAAAAGAATTGTATTGGTGGCTTGGAATGAAATGTGAGGTGGAGTTTGTGTCAAAGTGCTTGGTTTTTCATCAAGTTCCTTTGAGCTTGTTACAACCTATCACAATACCATAGTAGAAGTGAGAATGAGTAGCTATGAATTTCGTTGTGGGCTTGCTACTTACTCCAAAGAAGCATGATGTCATTTGGGTAATTGTTTATCAACTCACTAAGTCAACGCACTTCTTCCTAGTTCATACCAATTACTCTTTCGAAAAGTTGGTCGAGTTGTACACTACTGAAATGGTATGAAGGCAAGGTGTTCCTATTTCTATTATATCTAATTGAGACCTCATATGCGCGTTTGGATTCTGGAAAGAGTTGCATGAGGTTCTTAGTACAAAGTTGAACTTCAATATTGCTTACCATCCTTAAATTGATGGATAGTCTGATTGTGTAATTCAAATTTTGGAGGACATGTTTCAATGTTGTGTTATCAATTTTGAGGGTAGTTGGGAAGGACACCTTTCATTGATTGATTTTACGTAAAATAATAGTTATCAAATGAGCATTCAGATGACACCATTCGAGACACTATATGGTTGTAAGTATCAAACATATTTGTTTTGGGTTAAACTAAGCATGAGGAAATTGGGGGATCTTGACTTGATTCATAAGACCAAGGAGAAAGTCAAATTGATCTGAGATAGGCTTAAAACGACATCTGATAGATAAAAGTTTTATGTTGACTTGAAGTGCAAGAAGATTGAGTTCAATGTTAAGGGTAATGTGTTTCTGAAAGTGTTGTCGAGAAAAAAGGTCTTTTAGTTTGGTCACAAAGGAAAGTTGAGCTCCTGTTTTATTGGGCTTTACATGATACTTGAGAGAGTTTGATCAATAGGATATTGGTTGGATTTACCACCAGAGTTGGAGTGTAATCATAATGTGTTACACATGTTGTGTGATGCGCTAAATGGATGAGATTGATATTGCTAAAATTGTTGCTCAATCTCCATTGCCTTATGTACCATCTCCTCAAGATCAATATAGGTTTGAAGATTAAGAGTATTGGCTATTGAAACATTCAAACCATCTACAAATTGTACCATGGTAGTCTTTTCATCCTTTCGTATATTTGCTCTTTGCATAAGCATCCCTATCTCCTTATAGTACTAATCAATAGATCGATTACTTTGAACAAGGCATTGAAGTCTCGTTGAGACCTCTCTATAGTAATGAGAAGGAATATAATGCTTTCACATCATTTGCTTCAACTCATCTCATGTTGCAATTACTTTTTTGTAGTTTCTTTGACGATTAATTTCAAGTTGAATCCATGAACTCAACGCATAATCTGAAAATTCACGGGTCGTCAATGGGACCTTTTCCTCTTCCCGAAATTTATAGTAACGAAACATAAGTTCAATTTTTGATTCCCACTCGCAATATGCTTCAAGATCATACTTCTCTCGGAATTGTGGAATGTTAAATTTTGGTTTAGCTAAAAAAATGTTGCCCACGGTCATTATTAACCAAAGTCTCATCATTTGCATAAGAGACACGTCGAACAATGTTGCCCACGGTCATTATTAACCAAAGTCTCATCATTTGCATAAGAGACACGTCGAAAATTATTTGCACAAAGGCGAGGTTGATCAACCTTATCTCTCCAATTATAATTTTGATGCTTAATTTTGGTACTTAGACGTTCTAAATTTTTGTTGATCGTGTCTAGAATAGTGTCACGTTGCTGAACTTGAGCATTTTGAACCACTTGATCCCTTCTTAACTTCCTAATTATAGTATTGTGAATCATTATGATAGCTTGAAAAGAACACAACACTCAAGAAAAGAAAAATTAAGCAAACCTCGTTTTGTTCGGCACTCAAAGTGAAAAACAAATTCTCAATGAGGTAAGAATTAATCTTGTGAGTCATTTAAAAAATTTCTATATCAATTAAGCAAAATGTATTAGAATCAAACAAACAAAGAAAACCTAATACCATTATGAGTCCAAAAACGACTAGACATCAAAGAATTCTGTTGCACAGAGGAAGGATTATGCAACGTGCTTTAACCTACTAACAGAAGAAACAATAAAGTGTTAGAATATGTAAAGGAACAATAAAAAACAAAGAAAATGAAATTCTAAGGCTAAGAGTAAATGAAAATTACTGAAACCCGAAAACCCGAAACCTGTGAAGCAACTTGACAAACTTTGTTCGAGGTGTTCCTGATTTCTAAAGATAATGAAATTTAGACTTGAGCCTCCTCAAATAATGTAGATCTGATATGGAAAGTTTCGACAAAAAATTCAACCCAAATAATATTTTATTTTTTTTAAAAATTCTTTTTTCATTTTTTCTATACTTTTTCGAATCACTTTTTTTGTGGGAAATATTTTTTTGTACTCTAAAATAGTACCAAGAAATAGTATGTAAAATTTTAGATCGTTTAAAAAACGTTTACCCAATGAAAAATATTTTTTTTCTAAAATCTGTCGGGGTAAAAAAATTGTTTTGAGGCTGTTTGCTAGAAATCAATTTATAAAAATAAAAAGAACACCCAAAAACGTTCAAATCTGATACCAAATAATAAAGAATAAGGTAAATGAATGCGGAAGCGGATCGTAAAGTTTGTCAAAGTCGTGGATTTGACTTGAGGCTTTAGACATTCTGAAAGAAATTTAGATTTTGAAACAACTTGAAACACAAATGAATCCCAGTCAGATAAAAAAAAATAAAGAGAACAATTAAAAATAAATAATCAAAATGAATAAAGTAGAATAATGAGATCAAAGATTAGAGTAACAAAAAAGAAATTAAAGAAGATTAATGGAAAAGATGGAACATCGCATGTAGAAGTCTTAAGAAGCTATGGGAATAAGAAGAATCCATAATTCTCTTCAAGCGGTTTTAATTTCCCCTTCAAGATAGAAACCTTGACAAGAAAATGTTTGAAGATGATCCCCACAATCTAAAAGATTGTTAAAAACTCTTCTAAAAGAAACTTGAAAAGAAAAACTTAAATAGAATTTATTAACTCAAAAGAGAAATATAATAATTATCAATTGTCTAATTTGTATACAATGCAAAGGTCTATATATAGGCTAGCTAAATAAATCTAAATAAAACTCTTAAGTATACTATAACTCTAATTAATCTAAATAAGAAGTAGTTTTAAATTAAACTTTCTTATTGACATAAAACTCCTAAATAACTTAAACTACATAATAATTATTAAAAATTTGGAATAATAAAATAATAAAAGTTGATAAATACAATATTTGACTCATATATAATAAAAATTAAGCCCAAAATCTGAATCCGATATGATTTAAACTTGAATTAAAAGCCCGAAACTCGTAATTCCCGTCATAATCCCGTTCAGAAATTCTGCTTGCGCAATCTTCACTAAAATAGTCATAATTTGAGCTTCCAACTCAAAATTGAATGATCCAAAGTGCGTTTCAAAGCTGAGAGATAGATCTTCAAACGCCTTGAAGACATCTCAACCTAGAAATGCCAGGATCCCATCCAAAAAGTCGTCGCAAGTCTGCTGATTTCCCAAACTTGAAAATTGTCAGCTTTGGTGAATGGAATTTAATAAATCTCACCCCATCCATGCATGTATCAAATGTGGTCATATTTGGAGTGAAAGATTTGTGATTTTTTTAGTTAGTCTCGCATTTTATCTGGTGCTAAGGTGGTGCATATTAGTCAGTTCATGGATCAATGCATATTGTGTTTTCTTTTCATACTGCAAGGTGCTTGCACTTATCAGTAAGGATTTTGGTAGGTTTTCTTTAAAACGGTTGAGTGGAGCTCATCAGTGAAATTTGTTGGGATTGTTTGCGTGCTGGTGTGTAGATGATTTGAAAATGCATTTTGATTGAAATATTCAGGTAATATCTAAATGCATGGCATGGTTGAAATTAGGGATGTAATTAAACCAAAGAGGCTATTGTATAATACAAAGTAGTTACGAATGGTTATGGTGTTGCATTACAAGATGTTGACTATTTGTGTTGTTTTCTTCCTTATAAGGAAAACAATATATTTACCTTTTTGATCGTACAATGAGTTTTCTTTCAAACTTTCATATTTGAATAAAGGTGACAAATAAAATCCTTGCACACAACGCCGTTTGAGAACCTATTACTACACATTCTATGTCTTAAAAACCCTAACTCATTCCGATCCTCTACTGTGGCGCCCTTTTTCATTATTCCATTTATTCTTTGTTTTTTCTTCTTCTTTTTCTTTTATTATTCTCCCTTTGCTTTTCTTTGCTTAGTTCCTCAAAAGTTAACTATTTTTTTTTAAAGAATTTCCCTTTAAGCTGAACTGGTTACTTAGTACTTCTAATTGTATGTAATCCTTGGTACTTTGGATTCTAGCTTAGAGCCAAGGCAATGTCAGCTTAATTCTTTTTTCCTTTTCAAAATTCAATAATTTTGCTATTTTGTTTGTGGTGTGCAAAAATGAAAAGAATTTTGTAGCAGCTTTTCCAATCCCAGATATTTCTTTTTACTTTCCTTTTGATTCTGTAGCGTTTATGAGGTTTCACATATAAGTTTTGTACTGGCTTAGGGCTAGGGTCTAGGGTTCAATTTGTTATTATCCCTTAAATATATATGGATCAAAGCTTAGAATTGTTTTGGGCCTGAAACAAAAACACCGACCCAATTCTCAACTGTTTGCTTATTGTTTCGTGTTGAACTCCACCATTTATGGCTGTCAAACAGCACGGAAAATAAGCTTGTGAGAGAAATAAAGTAAAAAGGATGATCTCATACCTACGAAGATGTCCAAATTTAACTATCGTATGTGGAACCGATGTTGTCTTCCTCCAGCGTTTTCTACACAATGGTCCGGACACCGTGGAAGAGCTTCTTGACAGACACGTAGTGAAGGAGAAATCCCTAGAGGATGAGGAAGAGTCGCTGAACCGACAGCGCCTCACCAGCACTCGACGAGAGGCACTGAGTCTCTACGCGACATCCTTCGAGCCACCCGATTCTTCATGTGGCCCGATTCTCGGGGCGTTCTGTGGAGGGACATATTGAGAGAGAACGCGAGGAAGGAGTTCGAGGAAGCTCGCTTCGAGAAGGATCCGGAAGTTGTGACCCGATTGCTTATCGGTGGGCGTGATGCGGTTGAATCCGCATTGGAGAAGCTAGCCGAGAAGCAGAGGCATCAGATTCAGAAGGAGCGGGGAGATGGTCGGTGATGATTGATTCATTTCTTTACTCTCTCTGATTTTGAATTTGATTATCCTTTCGAGGAAGGACAAATGTTGTGTTTTGGTCTTATAAAAATTGATTCATTTCTGAACTTATGCGTTAGCCTTGTTCGATTGTGATTCCCGCATATCCAGAAGTTGGTTGATGAGAAAATTGAGAGGAAATCAAAGTTCGATTTTACTGCAGTGTTCCTTTGTATGTTGGCGTCGATTGAACATTGAATTGAAGGGGGGAAACAAATGTTCCTTTGCATTGCCTCCATGGCAGTTTGCTGAACTTGTAACCAAGCATAGAAGTTTATAATTTGGTGCCAAATTGGCAAATGTAAGTTAATCAACCCAGAAAGTGAATCCAATTATAATAATATTGGTAATAATGATTGTTATCTAATCCCATCCAAATAAACGAAATGAATTGTTTAGCTTCAGCATCATAACAGATGAGGAGTATTGAAGATGGAAATAAGTTTGCAACAAATGCAGCAGCCATTGCCGACTAAAGAAAGCCCTTAGTTGTTCGTCTGTCTTTGCCAATTGCCATCCCCATCATGAGTTCCCCTTTTCATCATGGCTACAAACTCCTCGTGGTTGATCCTCCCATCATATCCAACCAATCATGTCAAGCAAAAAAACTAACAAACAAACTATTTGTTTTAAATAAAAGAAGCAAACGAAGATCCTTCTCAGTATCAGCATCCTCTATTGTAGCCTCATCTCCCATTCCGTACCGTGTCATAGCTTGTCTTAGTTCATCTCTTGTAATAAACCTGAATGAAAAGAAGAATACTAGGCAGAGTCAATCAATCAAGTAATATAATGTTCAAAACCGAAAAAAGCAATAGTGCAATATAATAACCCACTGTAATCCTTGTCAAAGAATGAAAAGCCTTGACTATTTTTTCTTCCCTCTCAAGCCTATGTCGATGCATTGTAGCAGCTATGAATTCGATGTAATCAATGAATTCCACCATTGTCAACATCATCCTGACAGAATGGGGTTCAGGCATTCGGAAGTTGCAGCTTGTTTCATTATTATGGAAATGGTTACTATTATATATAAATAACATAATTTGGATGGTGGAGGGAAGGGATTATATAATTGGATAATTCTTACAGCGTCCATAAGTTGCTTTATTTCATTTTCAGTTAACTTAGATCCCAAGCGAGCTAATCCTTCCCTGAGTTCTCCTAGTGTTATTGTAACACTTCCATCAGTGCCGATGTTTTTGAACATCTGTTGCAAGCACTTGATCTCTTCTTCCGTTGATAGGCTTTCTGATATCACCTTCCACAAACCATATTTACAGACAAAAATATCAGCTTGTGGGAACATAAAACAGAGAAAAAGAAATTTGTGCTTTTATGGTCGAGTAAATTTGTCATAGAGTGAGCTTGTTCATTCCTCTGAACTGCTTCAACCTACTAAGGACAGCACTATCAATAGGTTTGTCAGATGCATCACCACCCTCTTTCAGCCATGGATGTTCTGGTTCATATTCACAAAATGTAAACATTAGTGGCACATATCTAATAATTGTGTTCTTTAGTAAGGATTGAACCAATGTTCAATGCTGCCAATCCAACTATTCCCTTTTTTCATTATTTTGAAGGGTTTTGTCTACAGAAAGCTTAATGTTTTTACCTAGAGCTTGAGCAGCAGTGATCCGTTTCTTAGGATCCCTTGCTAGCATCTTTCTGATGAGGTCCTTTGCACCTTCAGATATAGATGGTCATGGCAAGCTTTTCAAGTCAAGATTACCTTCTAAAACCGCTTAAAAGATTTCTTTCTCAGTCTCTGCAACAAACTTATCATCAACAGTTGAAAAGGTATCACAACCAAAAGAACGTATCTGAAAAACAAAATAAGTTTCCACGTACATATCAACCCAAAATGGAGACACACCGCTAAGAAGAATGTATAATATGACACCAGCACTTCACACATCTATCTCCTTGCCATATTTCTGGTTTAACAACTCTGGTGCAACATAGTATGCAACAAGGTGTTTATGTCATGGACTGCGGATCAAAACCTGTGACTATTGCGCATAGAACAATCCATAAATGTCAACTTAACTTATTAAATGTGAATCATTTAACCCGCTTAAACTAACCCGACTCGTGGAATTAATGGAGAAACCTATCTACTTAAAGTCTTGGTTGTCTAGTGAAACACTTTAGTCAAACTAAAGTTACCAAGGTAAATAAGGTAAATCCTAAATGGATAAGATCGTATAGAGTTTAAATCCTTTAGAACTCTCAATTGTATATAAACTTTAATCTTGAACGTTGATATAATTCAATTTGTACCGTTGATTTCGGGGAGCTCGACCATAAGTAGAAATCTCCCCCTTCATTTGTTTTCATCCCATTATATTCAATTATTCTTGAGTTAAGAATATATTGATAACATTTACTCAAATACGTGGTATGCATTGTTTTCTTGTGGTTTTTCAATACTTTGTTGCTTATTTCGTTTCGAGTTGCTTCCACTATATTTTTCGATGCCTTAATGATAAAAGAGTGAAGCAGAAGAGGCAGAAGGAGGATCGTATTCAAGTTGTTCGACTCGAAAAAGAAATATTTGAATTTGACCTGAAAAGAAAACACCAAATAAATTTAGAAAAACAACGAAAACAAACATAACTAAAATAAAAGATTTAAGAACAAAGAATAAATAAAAATAATAAATAAATACATGAAAATTAGAAGAAAAAAAAACAAAGTGGAAGATGGAATGAGTAAACCGATGGATATAATGGATAGATGGATAAGTGTCCAATTGAACCAGAGATATAAATCCCAATAAACTCAATTAATGACTCTAATCAACCCTCTAAGAAATAATTCTTGGAAAATCGAAGTATGGAGAATGAATTCCTATGAGTCCTTGAAAAAAATTTGAGAAAAAAAACTACTAAAAATCATAAAAAAATCTTGCACAAACTAACTCTCGGGTTGAAAACCATATTAATGAATACAATTGCGTCTCTAATGAACAATAAAGAGGCCTTTATATAGACTACCAAATGAAACTCTAAATAATGCTAAAACTCTAATTAATCTAAATAAGAAATAGTTTTAAACTTAACTTTATTATTAACTGATAAATATAAAAATCCTAAATAACTTAAAATACTTAAAAATATAAAAAATTTGGAATAAATAAATAATAAAATAATAAAATCTAATAAATACAATATTGGGCTCATATGTAATAAAAATTAAGCTAAAAATCAAACCTAATATGATTTGAACTCAAATTAAAAGCCCGAAACTCGTAATTTCCTTAATAATCCCATTCAGAAATTCTGCTCACGCAGTCTTCATTAAAACAACCATAATATGAGTTCTCAAACTCAAAATCTAGTGATTCAAAATGAGTTTCAAAACTAAGAGATAGATCTTCAAATTTTGTGAAGATATCTTAACCCAAAAATGTCTAGATCCCATTCAAAAAGTTGTCGCAAGTCGATTGATTTTCTAAACTTGAAAATTGGCAGCTTTTTGAATGGAATTTAATAAATTTCTCCCCATTCGTACATGTATTGCTTAGAGAATTTTCGGGATAATTTTCATCTTTCGAGAGCTAGGCAAACTTAGGTGCATTTGAAGCAAAAAAATCGCCTAAGGTCGCATGGATTGTAAGACTAAAGGTCTAGGCTTGTGACAGTTGGTATTCGAGCTAAGGTTATGAAGACACCATTTGGGATGTTGGAAGGAGTAGATGAGAAAGAGCCAATGGAGACTTGTAGGAGGGCTAAGAAAGTAAGCCAATCGAGGAATATGTTGTTACCTTTAGATGATAGGTTGCCAAACTTGAGGGCTTTATGAGTGATGTGAAGGAGACCCTCAAGAAAGATGATGGGCATACCATAGAGCTGGAATCAAGGCATGTTTAGCTCAAGGATCAAGCGGTAGAGTGTAACACCTTTTACCCGACCCGAATTTTCGAATACAGATATTGAAGTTACAACACAAAACACTAACAGAAATTTAGACTACCATCGAAAACTTTATTTAAAAAATATTTATTATTTATTTTGAACTATTCTTTAATATAAAATAGGATATTAAAGAATTGCATTCCAGTACTAAACAGTAAACTACATTACAATATAAAATTTTATTTAAAACAGACTCTTTATGGTGTAGGGTACTATATGTCGCCATACACCTATTGTAACAGTTCGCTTTAGACCCTATTCGGAATAGTAGTTTCGGGACCACAAATCTGAGTCAAAAAATATTTTAATATTATTTTTGGAGTCTACAGTGTGTTAATTTATGTGTGTGAAAGTTTCGTGTGAAAATTTTATCGTTTGTGTGCTCGATTTAATTAAAAAGATTTAATTGCGGAAGGTGCAAAATTAGCATGATATTTGTAAAGGTACCTATTTGTTATGGTTTTTATTATATGGAGTCCTTATGTTGTAATTTAATCATTAGAATTATGCATGGACAAAAATAGACAACCATTAAATAGTTTTCTAATTAAATCATTAAGGTTAAAATTGAAAAATGTATATCAATATGTATTAAATAAAACAAAAAATAAATGGCCATGCACGTGTTCATCTTTCTTGGCCGATTCTAAGAAGAAAAAAAAAATAAAGCTTTGGAAGCTTTAAACATTCAGCACCTTTGGGAGCTTAATTTGGGTATGTGTTTTGCTCAGTTTTTAATGATTTTTACGTTTTTGAGATCATTACTTTGAATACTAGCTAGCCCATGCTTGAATTTTGAATTTGATGATGTATGCATGAATTGCCATTGTTGATAGCTTGATGATTTTTGTGTTTAATGATGAAAAATAAAAATATATTGTTAGGTTATTATGTTTAATTAAGTGATTTTTGGTAAAAATGTGTATTAAGGATTAAATTATAAATTTTATAAATTGAGGGGTAAAAATATGAAATAAATTAAATAAATGGGCTGCTATGAACCTTAGTAAAATTCGACTATACTAGAGTTTAGTGAAATTATGTGTATATTGTGTTTTGTGAAATAGGGACTAAATTGTGAAAAATGTGAAATGTTAGGGGCAAAAGTGTAATTTACCCATTTATGTGTTTATGGATGAAATTGAATGAATATGTTGATAAACAAGTAAAATTTTTATTAATTTAGATCAAGAAAAGAGGAAATCAGAATTGGATCGGGGAAATCTAAAGTTGTCGAATAGTCGTCCCGGTTCGTTTGTCTTCGTCCGAGGTAAGTACATAAGTAAATAAATGTCATTAAATTTGAATGTATATATTTTATAAGTGTCGAATTGAATTATTACAAATGTATGTGTATATGCCAAATTGAATTAAGCATGGGAGTATTACTTATGAGTTTGAATCGATCGAATTATGACGTCCAAAAGCCTTATACGAACCTTAGGAATAGTTAGGATACATATGTCATGACATAGGATTCCAATATGTAATTATGTGTAAGACCATGTCTGGGACGTTGGCATCGATTTGTAATTTACGTGTAAGACCATGTCTGGGACATCGGCATCGTATATGAGTTTGTGTACGACCCTGTCGGGGACAGTGGCATTGATAGTTGATTACATGTAAGACCATGTCTGAGACGTTGGCATTGTACGAGCTTTTCGAGTTATCTGAGTATCCTATTTAATTCCAAAAGGCTCAACGAACAATATCGAGTTAAGATCGAATGTGAAAACGAGCTAAATGGTTCAGGTACGTACGAAGTTAAATGATTATTAAAGTAAGGTAAGTATAGTATTTGAGATGAAGATATGAAATTTGTTTGTTATAAAAGGCTGCTTATATGTACATGTGATTATTCTTATTCGGCCAAATGACATTATAAGGTTAATGTTCATGTGATGATATATGAATTTGCAAGCATGATAAATGTATATGTGGTTAAGGTTTTCTTGATTTGGCCTAGCTTGATTGAATTATGTATGATATTGAAATGATTTAATTGCTTATGACTTACTAAGCTATTTAAGTTTACTGTGTGTGTGTTCATTCGTTGTTTTATAGATTTTGGAAGCTAGTTACGAGCTCGGGGATCGTCAGGAAAATCCGTCACACTATCGATTACTATTTCGGTATTTTTAAAAGCTTGAATTACAAACCTATGACATGTATAGGCTAGTACTTGTTTTGGTTGGTTTTGAAATTGTAAATATAAAGCCATGCGAAAATGGCTAGAAATGATGCTTATGTTTTTGTATGTTCGGTCATGGTATAAATTCATGATGGAAAATTATGTTTCATGGTATATATGTATGTGATGTGCTTAGTATATGATTTCGGCATGAAGTAGTGAAATACTTATGGCTTATGATTAGTTCATTTTGGTAAGTTTGATATACATATATATGGTAGGATTTGCAAATATAGATTGTTATAACTCGGCTCAAGTGAATTTGGTATGGTTGATGAATGTGTTTTAGTTGTGATTTTTGTTGGCTCATTATTGTAATGTATAATTTGTATTATGAATTCGTTTAGAAGTGATAAATGATATGATTATTTGTTCGGTTAATGATAGGTTGATTGAATATGTATATATATAAGTATGACATATTTGTTAATGAATGAATTGTTGGCAAATTAATTGATTATGTGTATGTAATTTTAGGCGCGGTAATTAGCATGTGATTGGATGTATTTTTTTTTAGTTGTTATTTGTACTCAAGATAGTTCATTTTAAATATGGTCATATAAGTATAGATTTGTGATAATAAAAGAAGTATATTTAATCAAATGTGTTTAATAAATTTGGTTGTGTATGTGAAATTGTGGCATGGATTATAGCATATGGAATTGACATGGTTTGAATCGGTTAAAGTGCTTGGAAAATGGCTAATGTTAGATAAGTGAGTAATTTATGAACTAGTCATATTTGCATTTGAAATTCGGCCGTTTAGAATTGCTTGTTTGTATTTGTATAATTTTGCCTATTTAGCCGTGAGGTATAATTCAACTTAGGTTAATATGTGCAAGTAGGAAAGCTTATAAATGAATGTACCCCATAATTGTTAGACAATAGGTTTGGCTGATAGATATATAAAGTATATGAAATATGATATGTTATATATATATATTTATTAGTGAGTTCGTCAAAGAGAGTAAATAAATAATGTGGATATGTTTAGATTTCTAAAGCATGATTGGTATATGTTTTATAAATGGTAAATCATGTTGATTTATGTTTGGTTAAGTAAAGCATATGTACGAATGTATAAGTTGAGGACTATATGGTTCGACTCAGTAATTATGGAACATGTTTAATTTATTAGTAATGTATGTCGGTTTTGAGCTATGTTTAGTTCGGTAATGCCTCGTAACCTAATTCAGTGGTGGATACGGGTTAGGGGTGTTACACCTATGATGTCCTCTGTATGCATAATATCCCAACTTACTACTACCCTGACGCATTTTTTGCTTGGTCCCTCTTGACGCTCAATCTTACAACAGAACCTGAAATATAAACAAACACCTGTAAGTTCAAACGAACTTAGTGTGTTTAAATTCCAAATTACCTTGAAGTAATTCCAATTGAATTCACCATATTGAAGGCTTTGGATTTCATCTCTGTCTTTGACAGATACTTTCTCACACCGGTGTATACATATTCATCCACTTCCATGTTTGACTAGTCTATTCACCCTTTTGACAGATACTAGATTTCATAAATTAATACATACCTTATTTCCTTACTTGGAAAACAAATGTGTTCCTCAGAAGAATGTCCAAATGTAACATCCCTAATCCGTATCCATTGCCAGAATAGGGTTACAGAGCATTATCGAGGTTTACAGATCAATCACACAAAAATTTCAAACGTTTCATTACATATCAATATTCGTAATAAAACCAATCAAAATCATATATATTATCCTTTAAACGAGCCCTCAAAGCCTGAAATACATATTAGAAACAAGTCGGGACTAAATCAGAAACTCAGAGAATTGTTCAAAAATATTTAAAATTTTCAACACTGCAAGGGTCATACGGTTGTGTGGCCAGGCCATGTGACTCACACGGTCAAAAGACATGCCCGTGTCTCAGGCCGTGTGGGCATTTGAAATAGGGACACACGGCCGTGTCTCATCCAGTGCTTGTGCTCGTGTAACTCTCTAACTTGGGTCACATGGCCAAGTCACACACTTGTGTGCTAAGCTGTGTGAACATACTGACTTGCATTATTAAGAAGATACAGGGGACACACGACCGTGTCACTTGGCCATGTGTCACACACGGCTGAGACGCACACCCATGTCTCTACTCGTGTGGACGAAAATAGGTCATTTTCTAAACCACATTTCTTACCCAAATTGACACCAACTATAACACCCTATACCCGGCCTAGACATTATAGCCGAATCCGGGAGTATTACGAAGAAGGGTTTTGAAACCGATGATACTTTGATAAAACATCCAAGTTATAAATCGTATTCATTTATATATTTATTACTAAAACCGTTACATATTATCCTTTAAAGTTAACCAAATCATTTCGTAGCGGAAGTTTAAAAAACTATTAAAATAAAAACCACGCTCGTGTTTTTAAAAATAACATTTGTTTGTGTGAAATCGATATTTTGTCAAATCATCACAGTTTGGAAATTATAACACAACCAAACCAAAAATTTAAACCAAACAGTCCAAAAAGTCCGGAGAGTCCAAAAATTACAAAACTTTCACAAAAGCCAGAAATTTAAGTAAAAACCATGAAATAATATTAACTGAAAACAGTTTCCAATCGAGTGGTCACTGCTGAGCCTCCGTCGCACTGACCCGCTTATGCCTGTGGATTACCTAAACAGAACAGACAAACAGATGTGGGTTTACGTAAACACAGTGTGTAACCCATCAGAGATAGACATGCAACATATACAGAGTTTTATATACAGTCAGATACAGATCCGAACCTAAGTCCATCACAGAAACAGATATCAGAATCAGATGTACAGAATAGATAAACAGAATCCTACCCTCACCTCTACATACCATCTCCGTCCATCCCATCATACCACGTGGGGTTAAGAACACCCACCCATTCCTACACACTATATAGTGTCGATACGACACATAACAGATAATATGTAGACAAGCTACCAAAATATAGGCGAAAAGTCACCAAACATATTACTTCCTCCACATATACAATTCCTACCCCAAACACAGATACATAATACAGATGCAAAAATATCAGAATTAACATGCTTAACATGCTCGAATACAGATAGATACATACTTAAACAGTATAGTTAGACATACATACTAGTATCCTACTTAGATCAGTCTATCAGAATAACAAATCACATGAAATAGGGTTTGGTTAGCCCTTACCGACCTTACGATAGTCCTACAGTCGATCGGAATGACCCGAGCGACCCTAGAAATTTTTTTAGAATTTTGGGCCCACATGCTCGTATGGGCCCACACGCTCAGATTGGCCTTACCCATGTGGCCCACACGGCCTGGCCCAAAACCCACACGCCCAACTTGGCCTAGCCCGTGTGGCCCACATGGCCACAGTCACACTGTCACACGGTCGTGTCTTGCGCACGGCCACGCCTTTGTCGGTCACACAGCCGTGTCTCCCATATGGCCAACCACACGGCTGGCCACACACCTGTGTGGTATCGATAGACTCCATTTTTGGCTTTCGCCAAAGCTCTATTTTTTGTGTTAGGAGTACACACCTGGTTTGATTTTGATGCAAAACCACTCTCGAGACCACCAGCACCTAAAAATAGAATAACCAAAACCCTTTTAGCAATCAAATTGCAAATCTATCCATAAAAAATTGAGCAACGCGCACACACTTACCGCTACCAAACCCGATCACATACACCGATTAGACCGTTGGAGCGAAAACCACTGTTTCACTATTTTCTTCTACACAATACGTTTACAGAGAATTAACTTCCCTTACTACACACATTTGGAATTCAACCGAAAAGAAAAACCCAAACAGCTTACTGAAATCGAAACCTATCGACAAGTGAAAGCCCCCACTTACCTGATCGCGGGTAAAACACCAAAATCCTGAAGTGCAGGCGAATAACAAAAAGGGGAGTGCAAAATTAAATAGGGGAAAACGAAAGAAAAATAGAAAAATGGAAGAAGGCAAAAACTTACATCGAAATTTTTTTGGAAGAGAGAGAATAGGAATAAAATAAAATAAAATAAAATACAAATTTGGATTAACTCCCCTTCTCATCCACTAACGACTTAATCCCCCAATATCCTACCCATTCAATCACCCGAATAAAATATTATCACCCCCGCTCACACCGGGATTCAAACACAAAATCATGAGCACAAGACCTCCAACAAACTAATTCCTTACCACTCGAACCAGCAGACTCATTCTGATATGGATTTACAGACAATTTTATATAAGCCCACCCAACAGGGATAAGGCTTGGATAAAAAATAACAAAATTTCCAAATGTGGGACTTGAACCCAAGACCTCATACACCCAAAACACTAAATCACAGAAATAGATACATATTTGTGTCAAATTTCATAAAAATAAACTTAAATTATTCAGGGCGTTACACCAACCTAGCCTCAACAAATTGCACATCAACAAGTCATAACAAAGCATTCAACACAAGCTAAAATCAAATCTTAAACATGTATTATCACCGCATACAACAAATATGCCCTTAGGCACCTCAAATGACAACTTAAAAATATGTCAACCAAGTGTCCAAACTTACCTAATTAATTTACCTAACCAAGTTACCAACGTTCACTATAATTCAAATACATACATACATATATCATTTATACTAACATCACAATTATGCCTTAATCTCTTACCAATATGTAGGTTGATTATATAAACAAAGTATTATTCATAATATTTACATTAATTAAACTTTGAACAAGACCATACAAAAGCCTATACATGCCAAATAAACCGTATTTAATGTTTCAAAAACTACTAAAATAAACTGGATAGTGTAACTTGAGTGCCGATCCGATCGTCCAACCTTCTGAAAATCTACGAAGACATTAAACAATACAAATAAGCTTAATGAAGCTTAGTAAGTTTGACAGGTTAAACAAAAATCTTACCGAACTAACTATAATTAATTTAGATATTAAAAATCATCCATGACAGTTCCTTGTCATTTACAACATCAATCGATAAATACATCTGTATTCAAATCAATAAAAATAAATAACATATCTTTCAAATTTAATAAATAAATCACCTTAATGAGATTTCTCCATTCGAAGAACAACTTATGGATAAGAGTACATCGTTAATAGAAGCTCAAAAGCTAAACAGAAGCTCATAAGAGTTGATCTACTCAATTACGCCAAACAGAAAGTAAAACATGAAAGTTCGCAACAAATACTGAACCCTGATTTACTTGGATAAAATGCTGATATCTCCCTCCAGTACCATTGTACACCAAATTATGAATGTACTCAAATCTCGCGTTCAATTCAAACTGAATATCCAATTCAATATTATAATTACAACAATAATTCATTTCTAACAATAGAATAAATGCATAATACCATTCATCAATTTATACGAAATATTAAATTTTAACTGTACGAACTTACCTAGATTGAATTATAGTAATTGTAGAAGTTCAGAGACTATTCCACTATTTTTTCTTTTTCACGAGTATCTACGGGATCTTGAATTAGAATATAAAAATTACTAATTTTTAGCACATATTTCATTTCCAATTCATTTTACAATTAATACCTTTTTGAAATTTACGTAATTACCCCAAACTTTTACAATTTTTACAATTTAATCCCTTAATTAATTAATCCATCAAATTAACTAATTTTCTCAATAAATAATCTATCCAAATATTCTAGGCCTTCAAACAGCCCCTAATAAACCCAAAATTCACTATCAAACCCTAATATTTTAACCTTTTCACAATTTAATCCTAAAATCAATATTTAACAAAATCACTTTATAAAATCATCACACAACACAATAAAAGCTCTAAATCCATGTTATTCATAAAAAAATATAATATTTATCAATGGAAACTTTCAAAATTGTTAATAAAATTAAAAATGAAGGTACAATTTAGTGAGACCTAATTGCAATAATCTTAAAAACATAAAAATTACAAGAAACGAGTAAGAATTGAACTCACATGAAGCAAAAATATGAGAAACCAACTTAAAGCTCTCTCTCCTATGGCGATTTAGGCCAAAATTGAAGATGAATTGCATAGAAAGCTATAAAATTCAATTTGTTGTTTTAATTTCATCAAAATTACCATTTTGTCATACCATCACTTTATTTAACTATTTTATCTTCATATGCCGCCTCATCACTTTAATTTAGACATATTTATTACTTAAGTCCTTTCTTATTTATTAATCAAGCCATTTAATCACTTAATTATTATATTTAGCAAGTTTTATACCTTTTTTCAATTTAGTCCTTTTTAATTAATTAACTATCGAAACGTTAAAATTTTTTAACTAAAATTTAATACCACCTTAATGAAACTCTGTAAATATATATAAAAATATTTACGACTCGATTTATAGAAACGAGGTCCCAATACCTCACTTTCTGAAACCACTTATCTAGGGTATTACCACTCGAACCTAATAAATCATTATAAAATATAAATTACCAATTCAAAAACCTTTTTAAAACTATTTTTGACTCATAAATATTAAATAATAATATTTACGAACTTACTCACCGAATTTGGTGGCCTCAAAACTACTGTTTCCGACACCACTAAAAAATCGAGCTGTTACACAAAATAGAACCTCTTTCGACGGATTCTCACTCAGACAACACTGCATACTCTACCCAAGATGGTGTTCTCACAGGTATTATTTTTGGCAGATAATTAAACTAATTGATCTTTTAAGAAGAACTTCATAATGACCTTACCTTTGAAAATTCTCATACTGATTCTGGTAATTAAAATAATACTAATCAGATTGTATCTCAAATCGACCAAAAAATCATAACTTAAACTGATAATAAAACATTCTAAATCAATTTAAAGAATTCAAGACAACTATGTTACAAATCACGAGAACACCCAAATTGACAAAACAACTTAGATTCCAAATGACCTCTATACATGACGTGAAAATCATTCAGATTTGGCAGTTACTAGATAACTCAAATGACTTCCTTAAATAACGTAGACGAACTTAGGACTGTCGATCACTTACTTATTCATAGTTAAAAATACACCAAATTTCGTACACTGACAGACTAATATGGTGAATTCACCATTCCCATAACACTGTTAGAGACTCTTTTAGAAGTTTTACATAAATCAAATTCAAATTTTGTCATAAGACCAACAAAGCTAAGAGATCATCAAACTTACCAATTCTCTATCATCACATTAGTTGGTAAAGAAGTCTCGAAGTTTACCCAGATCAGGACACAAAAGCATTCGACCAGACTTCTCCACAAGGGCGTTACAGATTACGTAACACAAATAACACAGAATAAGCCATGCAGACTTCATCGAATATGCCATAAAGGCATTACAGAACACACCACGAAGGCTTTCTTTATATAGGCAGAGTTTAGAGAGTTCAACTATGATTAAACTTAATCACTTTAATATTGAATTTAATCTAATAAAACAAATTGAATATTTTTAAAACTTAGAAATACTTGTTTCTCCTTGGCTCTGATACCAGACTGTCTCGAGGATCTGAGGATCGAGTTTGGAATGAGATAATCGTAATTTGAAATTTGTAATAAAAATTTGATTATTGATTAAATTTTGAAAAGAAAAATAATTTAAAACTTAAATTTTTAAAAACTTAAAAATTTGGAGAAACTTTGGAATTCTGGAGAAACGAGTTTTGATTTCTGAAATGGGTATCTCGAGTCCTCCCCTTCATTCTGAATCTGATAGCCTTTTATAGAGGGCTATTATCTCTTTACATCATTTGAACCGAGAAATTTTTTCTCTTACATCATTACATAATTGAGACTTTGATTAAAAATTTTCAGAGAATATATTCTCTGATTACCAAAATACAAACTACAGAGAATATTTACTATTCATGTGTCTTTTCTTGTAGGGAATATTTACTGTTTTCACCAGAGAAAATTTCCTGTTCACTTGTCCTTTCTTGTAAGGAATATTTACAGTTTCTGCCATAGAATATTTCATGTTCACTTGTCTTTTCTTGCAGGGAATATTTACTGTTTTCGCTAGAGAATATTTCATGTTCATGCATCTTTTCTTGCATCATTTTTTCTTGGTCCTGGTGATGGTTACTAAAGTGGTATCATCTGCAGGATCCACCGTTTTGATTGAAGACTCTGAAGATTTCTCATCTTCAGATTCGGAGACCAATGAGCTGAGCATTTCAGCCATGAGTTTTTTGTATTTCTTCTTGGTCTTGGCTTGAGCTAACATCGCACTAGCTATCGACTTTGCTTGAAAAAATTTTGCTATGATTTGATCCGGGGCTGCGGACTTACATAATCTTGGATTTTTGTTGAAAAAGTATCCAAATATTTTGAATCATATTTTTCATCATTAAACTTGTCCCACCATTTAGTTCTGTAGTTTCGAACTAGTAATGAAATTCCACTATATTGATCTTGCTCATAAGAATAATTCCATGAAACAATCCAAGAAGTACACAGTTTTGAGAAAAAATGGATTGTCCTGTAAATGTGTTTCTGGTTTGGTTCAGGTTGAAATTTGTCAAAGAATTTGGGTCATAAGTTTTAAATTTTTTCTGGTGGTATCTTAAAGGATGATGGTCCATACCAATTCCACCATTCTTGGAACCAGTTTGGGAATTAGAATTGGGTACCGTATTTGAAATATATGAGCCAAGAATGCCTCATGTGTTGATTGTTCATTAAAAAGGCATTGAACCATGCCATTTGGTAATCCCAATATGTAAAATATGGGTGATGGTCAATTTTGGTCGTAAATTTGGCTGGGAATTTCTTGATAGAATTTGGGTTTTCACTCCAATCCCTTGGTCGAAGAATATTTAGTATTTGGGCTGTGGAATGGGTAATAAAATTTGGATCTTTTGGGTCTGTGTAGTGTTTGAACAATACTGATCTAGTTTGAACCAGTATGTTTTCATAATACTTTTGGGGTTTTTAAGAATCCAATAATTTGAAATGTCATCCATTGAAAAGTTCTTTTGCAAGTATATGTGGACATTTTTTCTGAAAATTCTTCCTTTATAACAAGAATTTTTTCAAAATATTTGTTTGAAAAATATTGTGAGGATTTTTGTGTAGCAGTCTGTGAAGACACTTCTATTTCTTTTGGAAAAACATCTTGGAGAGATGTCTCTTTTAAAACATTTTTTGAGAGATTTTGGTTTGTGTAAAACAATCTCTTTATTTTTTGAAATCTTTGCCGCTTTAGGAGCAATTTGTTTAAGAGGAAAAATTGTGAGGATTTTTGTGTAGCAGTCTGTGAAGATACTGCTATTTCTTTTGGAAAAACATCTTGGAGAGATGTCTCTTTTAAAACATTTTTTGAGAGATTTTGGTTTGTGTAAAAAAATCTCTTTATTTTTTGAAATCTTTGCCGCTTTAGGAGCAATTTGTTTGAGAGGAGTTTCCTCTGTCATTTGTGAAAAAGGCCAATGCTACTTCTGGGGATTGAGAAAGAGGTTTAATCCATTTTTTTGATTTGAGAACCAATTTCATTTGGATCTTGTGCATCTTAAACTATTATATTTTTGGAGGATTTTGATGATGGTGATTTCTCATTCTCTTCTTCATGGAAAATTTCATAGCATGACTTAATTGGTTTTGAAGAAATTTGGGTTTTGGATGACTCTCCTATTTTCCCTTTCTTTTGTCTTAGATTTTAGGTGGCATTTTGGAAGAATCTCTCTGGTGAGAAATTCACCAGTCTGGTATCAGAGCCAAGGAGGAGCAGGTATTTCTAAGTTTTTAAAATATTCAACTTATTTTCAATATTTTCGAGTTCTGGCTTAACTGTCATCATTAATGTATTCTAATTTTGCTGAGTATTTATACATTGTCTGGTTAGCCATGGGTTAGGCGTGTCAAGGATAAAATATCCCTTTAGGAAACTTTAATAATTCCAAAATTTAGATATTAGAACCCTCTTGTAGGAAATAAGAAAACTAAGATTGTTTCATTTCCTTAGAAGAACCAATTCCTCTGCAAGCTTTGTTTCCAATCAATCCCAAGAGTCCGACCAAACCTCAAACAACACTATTAATTAACAAGAAGAACATTATGAAAATATCCCCCAAAGATATGAACATTATGAAACCAAGTCTACAAGAAAACAACTTTTGAAAATTTAAATACTTTTTGTTGTTTTGTCATAAAAACAAAATAAAAGAGTTTACCTATTCAAAAAGAATATGAAAGAATCCAATTATTAGATAGAGCCGTCATTAATAAACTTAAAGAACAAAAATTTAAATATATTCATTTTGGACTAGTCCAGGTTGGTGTCAAACCTATTAGTGTTGAAGGCACTAAAAATATCTCAATTTTAATTGTCTTAAGAGACCAAAGACACATTCTTTTTTACTAGTCCAGGTTGGTGTCAAACCTCTTAGTGTTGAAGCCACTAAAAATATCTCAATATTCAACAGGCCACAAAGAATGCCTCCAAGATATTCCTTCGAAATAGGGAGTACCAGCACAGCTTTTAGGAGGTTAAATTTAGAAGAAGAGTCAAATCTAGAAACACAAACAACATACTTTAGGACAACTAGAGCCTCTGTCTCTTCTATCCCAACAACATTTAGAACCAATTTACAAGGAATAGATAATTTCTCAAATATAGCTCAACCTATCTTTGCCAGACAGGAAGAGAGTCCCCAAAATTCATCTCATATGTCACCAACATATTCATCAAAGACTAATAATGCAAGGTAAGGAGAAAAATCAGAAATATTTGTTTTAGAAAAAACTTTTGAGATAAACAAAGAATGTTGTAGAAAACATTTCTATTCCAAAAAAAAGCAAAAAAGCGAAGGTTACTTTAAAAAATATAATGACAAAAAAGAAAGCATTCTTCAAGAATATTATGAATTTATGAATACCCATAAAATCCATATAAAATTCTTTGAATGGTTTGAAGAATATTATTCAGAATCTGTTAGTACAATAAAACATAATACTAGATGGTAGACTAATAAAAGAGAAGTTGAATCTCGACATCCCCCTTTAATGGAGGTTCAATATCTTCACAAAAATACTAGAATAAAAACAAATCCTTTAAGAATGAGAGCTCCTGATGCAGGAGAATAAATCTCATCAAAAGATGTTAAAATGATAGTAGAACAAAATAACTATACAAATATCAGCATTCATACAATAGGAAAACAATTAGATTATATTGAGAATTTGGTAGAATGTCAACCAATTAGGAAAGAACCAGTGAAAAAGATAACAGAAAAAGTTTTAAAGAACCAATATTCACACCTTATGAGATTCCAAAACCTTTCCAAAAAACCCAAAATGATTTCTTAACAAAAATCCAAAATAGACTTGATGCTTTACAAGTCTGAATTAAATGCACCTGATACCCCAATACAAGCCCAACATTCAGTAAATACATTACACCAATCCTCCCAATCTGACTCTGACCAGTCAGATGAACAACAACTTAACAAGATGGCTTGGAAAGAACCAAAAAGATTATATTATCCAAGAAATACTGCACCTGATCTTAATATAGAAGAAAAACATGTTTTCCAAAATAAGTACAATGCTAATACGATTTATGAATGGAATATAGATGGAATGTCTGGATACAATATTCTTAGTTTATTACAACAAATGACAATGTTTTCAAATGTTTATAAAACCCAAAACCAAAATGGGTTAATCAGTGATCATGCTACAGCTAATCTTTTAGTTGCTGGATTTACTGGTCAATTAAAAGGATGGTGGGATCATGCACTCACTAAAACCCAACAGGAAGAATTTTAAAAGAAATAAAAAGGGATGATCAAGGAAGAATTATTTTAGATGAACAAGTAAGGGAAATCCAAGATGCAGTAGCAACTTTAATTTTCTCAATCTTTAAACACTTTATAGGAGATCCTTCTCATCTTAAAGATAGAAATTCATAACTATTATCAAATTTAAAATGCAAAAAATTAACTGATTTTAAATGGTATAAAGATGTCTTTATGACTAGAGTTATGCAAAGATCTGATAATCAACAACCGTTTTGGAAAAAAGAGTTTCTAGCAGAACTTCCCACTTTATTAGGAGAAAAAGTTAGAAACCAAATAAGAGAAAATTACAGAGGTATTATTCCATATGAAAAGCTTACATATGGTGAACTAATTAGTTTCACCCAAAAATAAGGATTAAAAATTTGTCAAGATTTAAAACTACAAAAACAACTTAAGAAAAAAAGATATCAATGTAGAAAGGAATTAGGATCATTCTGCCACCAATTTGATATTAGAAATGAACATTCTTCTTCAAAAACATATTGCCCTGTAAAACCAAAAAATAGGAAAAAGAATATTTCAGAATATTATAAAAAACCTAAATATAGAAAATACAGAAAAGGAAAAAAACAACAAAAAAAGAAAGCAAAATTGATAAAACAATAAAATGTTATAGATGTGGAAAACAAAGACATATCTCAAAATATTGTAAAATTAAAAGAAAAATCAATAATTCAAATCTAGATGAAGAAATAGAACAAAAATTAAATGAGATCCTATTAGAAACAACTTCTTCTGGAAATGATACATCTACCGAAACAGATGAATTACAAATAGACGAATTACATACAACATCCCAATCTTCTGATGATGAAAATGAACCCTCAATTAATATGTTAACCAAATACCAAGAATTTATGATTGAAATTATTGATAAAATTCAAGACCCAGAACTTAAAAGAGAATACCTTTTGAAACTAAAATCCTCATTAAAAGAGAAACCATAAAAAGAAAAAGAAATTATTTCTAGTCAATCACAAATGTATAATATACAAGATATAATATTTAATAAATATGAAAAGATAAAACCAAGACAAATTACAAATTCTGAATTACAGGTAGAAATAAAACAAATTAAATTAGAACTTTCTTAGTGTAAAATGGAACAACAAGAAATGAAAAAACAAATGCAAACCTTAAAACATGAAATCTCAGAAAAAAGTTCGTCAGAAACTAAACCCGAACCTAAAGAAAATACATAGGAATATATGATGGTTTTAACTGAAGTATCTAATCAAAGATATTTAATAAAAATAAATATTGTCATAAACAATGAATTTAAATTAGAAACAATAGCCCTTTTTGATACAGGAGCGGACCAAAACTGCATTAAAGAAGGAATAATTCCAACAGAATATTATGACAAAACATCAGAATCTCTTAAAGCTACAAATGGTAAAAAACTAAAAATTACTTACAAAATTCCCAATGCAGAAATATCCAACAAAGGTATAAAATATCAAACATGTTTTTTAATGGGAAAAGATATTACCCAAGATGTCATATTAGGAACCCCATTCATATCCTTACTCAAACCCTATAAAGTAACAAATAATTCTATCTCCACCAAAGTTTTAAACACTAAAATAGAATTTCCTTTTGTAGAAAAACTCAAAATAAGAAATCTCAACTTACTAAAATCTTTATCCATCCATAATGGGCAAATCAATAATTTAATTAATCATAAACAAAAACAAATCTCTTTTCTAAAAGAAGGAATATGTTTTAAAAAGTTGATTGAACAATTAGAAAAAAAAGAAGTACAAAAAAGGATAAATCAAATCAAAGAACAAATAGAATCGATAATTTGTTCTGACATTCCCAATGCTTTTTGGAATAGGAAAAAACACGACGTAACATTACCATATGAAAACAATTTTGATGAAAGATGAATACCCACAAAAGTAAGACATATACAAATGAACAAAGAAATGGAAGAATTTTGTAAAAAAGAAATACAAGACCTTCTTAATAAAAATTTAATTAGAAAAAGCAATTCTCCTTAGAGTTGTTCAGCATTTTATGTGATAAAAAATACAGAACTCAAAAGAGGAACACTAAGATTAGTAATTAATTACAAACCTCTCAATCAATCCTTAAAATGGATTAGATACACAATACCAAATAAGAAATATTTGCTACAAAAACTTTGTAATACAAATATTTTCTCAAAATTTGACATGAAATCTAGATTTTGGCAAATCCAAATAAAAGAAGAAGAAAGATATAAAACGGCATTTACTGTACCATTTGGACAATATGAATGAATATAATGCCTTTTGGATTAAAAAATGCTCCATCCGAGTTTCAAAGAATAATGAATGATATTTTTTACCAATATTCTCAATTCACAATAGTATACATTGATGATGTATTAGTGTCATCAGAAAATTTAGAAAAAACACTTTAAGCATTTATTCATCTTTATAAAAGTCATAAAAAATAATGGTTTAGTAATTTCTAAATCCAAAATCAGTTTGTTCCAAACCAAAGTAAGGTTTTTAGGTCATTACATTACCCAAGGAACTATTACCCCAATAGAACGGTCCACAGAGTTTGCTAGCAAATTCCCAGATTAAATCCTTGACAAAGTCCAATTACAAATATTCTTAAGAAGCCTCAATTATGTCATAGACTTTTATCCAGGGTTTAGAAAATTGTGTAAATCGTTACATGATAGGCTTAAAAAGAATCCACAACCTTGGACAGATGACCATACCAATATCATCACCCAAATTAAAAAACCAATCACTAAGCTTCCTTGTTTATATTTAGCCGATTCGGATGCCCCCAAGATTGTAGAAACAGATGCTTCTGAAATAGGATACGGTGGGATCCTAAAACAAGTTAAAGGGGGAAAAGAGCAAATAGTCCAGTTTACTTCCAGACATTGGGACCCAACTCAGCAAAATTATAGTACTATTAAAAAAGAAAATTTATCAATTGTTTTGTGCATTACAAAATTCCAAAGTGATTTATTAAATCAAAAATTTCTTTTACGAATCGATTACAAATTAGCAAAAGAAGTTTTACAAAAGGATGTTAAAATATTGCCTCAAAATAGATTTTTGCAAGATGGCAGTCAATTTTGAGCATATATTATTTTGATATTGAATACATCAAAGGAGAAACTAATTCTTTGCCTGATTTTCTCACCAAAGAGTTTCTTCAAAAATGCCACCCAAACTCTGAGACAAAGGAAAAGGGAAAATAGGAGAGTCATCCAAAACCCAAATTTCTTCAAAACCAATTAAGTCATGGTATGGAATTTGCCATGAAGAAGAGAATGAGAAATCATCATCATCATCAACATCCTCTAAAAATACAATAGCTCAAGATGCACAAGATCTAAATGAAATTGGTTCTCAAATCAAAAAATAGATTGAGTCCCTTTCTCAATCCTAGAAGTAGCATTGGCCTTTTCACCAATGAAAGAGGAAACTCTCAAACAAATTGCTGCTGAAGCGGCAAAGATTTCAAAAAATAAAGAGATTTTTTACACAAACCAAAATCTCTAAAAAATGTTTTAAAAGAGACATCTCTCCAAGATGTTTTTCCAAAAGAAATAGCAGTGTCTTCATAGACTGCTACATAAAATTCCTCACAATATTTTTCAAATAAATATTTTGAAAAAAATTCTTGTTATGGAGGAAGAATTTTCAGAAAAACCTCTACATATACTTGCAAAAGAACTTTTCAATGGATGACATTTCAAACCATTGGATTCTCAAAAACCCCAACAGTATTATGAAAACATACTAGTTCAATCTGGATCAGTACTGTTCAAACACTACACAGACCCAAGAAATCCAAATTTTATTACCCATTCCACAGCCCAAATACTAAATATTCTTCGACCAAGGAATTAAAGTGAAAACCCAAATTCTATCAAGAAATTCCCAGCCAAATTTACCACCAAAATTGACCATCACCCATATTTTACATATTGGGATTACCAAATGGCATGGTCAATGCCTTCTTAATGAACAATCAACACATGAGGCATTCTTGGCTCATATATTTCAAATATGGTACCCAATTCTAATTCCCAAACTGGTTCCAAGAATGGTGGAATTGGTATGGACCATCATCCTTTGAGATACCACCAGAAAAAATTTAAAACTTATGGCCCAAATTCTTTGACAAATTTCAACCTGAACCAGACCCAAAACACATTTACAGGACAATCCATTTTTTTTCTCAAAACTGTGTATTTCTTGGATTGTTTCATGGAATTATTCTTATGAGTAAGATCAATATACTAGAATTTCATTACTAGTTCGAAACTATAGAACTAAATGGTGGGACAAGTTTAATGATGAAAAATATGATTCAAAATATTTGGATAAATTTTCAACAAAAATCCAAGATTATGTAAGTCCGTAGCCCCAGATCAAACCACAACAAAATTCCTTCAAGCAAAGTCGATAGCTAGTGCGATGTTCGCTCAAGCCAAGACCAAGAAGGAATACAAAAAAATCATGGCTGAAATGCTTAGCTGATTGGACTCCGAATCCAAAGATCAGAAATCTTCAGAGTCTTCAATCAAAACGGTAGATCTTGCAGATGATACCACTTCAGTAACCATCACCAGGACCAAGAAAAAATGATGCAAGAAAAGATGCATGAACAGGAAATATTCTCTGGAGAAAATAGTAAATATTCCCTGCAATAGAAGACAAGTGAACAGGAAATATTCTCTGGCGAAAACAGTAAATATTCCCTGCAAGAAAAGACAAGTGAACAGGAAATCGGTAAATATTCCCTGCAAGAAAAGACAAGTGTACAGGAAATATTCTCTGGCGAAAACAGTAAATATTCCCTGCAAGAAAAGACGCATGAATAGTAAATATTCTTTGTAGTTTGTATTTTTGTAATCAGAGAATATATTCTCTGAAAAGTTTTAATCAAAGTCTCAATTATGTAATGATGTAAGGGAAAAAATTTCCCGGTTCAAATGATGTAAAGAGATAATAGCCCTCGTTTTTTCCAAAATTCCAAAGTTTCTCCAAATTTTCAAGCTTGCAAAAATTTAAGTTTTAAGTTATTTTTCTTTTCAAAATTTAATCAAAAATCAAATTTTTATTACAAATTTCAAATTACGATTATCTCATTCCAAACCCAATCCTCAGATCCTCGAGACAGTTTGGTATAAATTAGATTAAATTCAATATTAAATCTTGTTAAAATAATAGAATATTTATCTACAAGATAAACATTAAATTAAATTTTATATTAAAATAATCACTTTAATATTAAATTAATAAAATACTATTAAGATAAGTATTAAATTAAATATAATATTAAACTATTAAAATAATATTATTTTTGGAATAATTAATCTAAAATCAAATTCTCTGGTAGAGTCACAGTAGGAGTGTAACTCTTCCACGGCTCAACCATTGATGACCAACCATCGTCGGCCACTGAAACGCCACTGTCGCAACCACCGGCACCGTCGTGTTTGGTGATGCAGGTGTGACACCATTACGGCACCCTGAGCCGGTTCGGCTGCTACCGGTTCAGTCCAGGTCAATGATGACTCGACCGGTTCGGTCTAGCCACTGGTTGGATTGTCAGTCCATTTTCACATACCGGGCCCAGTACGACCAGTTTTTGGGTCTTGGTATCAATTTTGGGCTCCCAGGTCCAATTTACGATATTAGGTCCAATTTTCAAGTTCAATTACCCATTGGGCCAATTGTTTGACTTGAAAATTAACTTCCAACAAGATTATATTTATTTTAATTAATTTGATTAATTTAATTTTTCTTGATTAAAATTAATTTTTCTAAAAATCACTCAGATTTTCCAAATTAATTTTTCAAGAAAATTCTTTAATTAAATTCTCTAGTTGAACAATTTTCACAACCATATAATTTAATTCTAAATCGAATAAATCGACTCATTAAATTATTCCAAAGGTCATAGAATTTTCTTCTGATTCAAATACAGTCCGGTCGAGTTTTTGTTATGCTAGCTGATGGACCAATCGGACATATACAACTCTAGTGGTTGCAATTATGTCCAAAAACTTCGTTCCGATAATTCGTAATTACTTAATCATGGAGTCAATCTACAAGAAGTACCATGATTGAAAACTCCTTATTGTATACTCGTTACGAAAGCAATTCATCCAACTGTTTTGTCCAATGACCTCGTCATGTGTGTGTTACCCTCATCTGATATCAAAGATTCCTTTGAGTTAAATTCGTTCACTCAATACAATCCTATTTTATATCATTGTCACCATTATGTCTTCTTAATGATTAATATGTTCACTATCAACAAATGACTGTGACAAATTACTTGTTCAAAAACAAACAACCCATGACCACGTCTCATATTTATCAATCCATACAATACCAATGAGAGGATATTATTAACTCTTTAATTTAGCTATGAATTCCACTATTGCTAGTAAAGTCATGCTATATACAAGTCATGTACACAATATACCGACTATGGGCTCGATCATCTTTAGAGCATAAACCTCCACTTATATCAAAGCACATGAGTTGCATATGCATGGTTTGTGACTAACTCAAGATTTAGGTAAATCACACCATAAATGTCACAAGTGAATTAATTCACAAACAGATTCAAAATTAATTCATCTTGGAGTCAACTGTATTATTCTACCAATGAATACATCTATGTCTCTACTCGTGAAGTCAACTGCTCCGATAGCCAAGACTAGCCATCTCCCCAAATGGAATTGTAGACAACATAATAATCCTTCTCAGTATTTCAATCCAATGCCCACTTTTATTCTTTTATAAGATTGCGGACTCATTTAGATTATCTACTGAAATAAGTTATCTTTCTCGAAATGTAAGCGTTCTTTACAATGCCACTTATCTTCAGTTTGAACTTTAGACAATTAATGAACTAATATTTGCTTGTCACAATTTCGTTATGCATGCAAAATATAAAAGACATAAAATACAAAATACATAATAGTGAAATATGAAATTAACTTTATTTATTTATTCATCTTTCAAATAAATAAAAAATAGTTACATGTTTACTACAATATGGGTACATTTCCCAACATATTCGTAGTCAACGTGATCTTCCCATCCAGTTATCAATGTACTTGCCCTACCAGAGACATCATAAATGGATGTTTGCTTATCCCATACAAAATATACTTACCCAAATTCATCCACATACCTGACTAGTTCATATTCTCTTAACAAAATTTATCTTTCCATACCTAATTTTTACATGTATTTACATCAAACATCATTCTATTAATGCAATAACTCATTTACCTCAATTATGGACATGTAACAACATTACGGTGCTTTACTCACTTAACAATTATCCGTGATGATATCAACATGCATCTTTACAATTAAAATTAACTTACATGAGTCAGGGTAGAGGCTCATTTGATACTCACCTTTACTGCAACTCAAAGTTCTAAACCTGAACGTCCTTTATGAATCAATAGCTGTAACTATTTAAAAGAACATGCAACCACCATTAAAAACCCATTTATTGACAATTTTCTATTATCTGAACTACAGACGACCCGCATTTAGGGCCTTCCACTCATAACTTACTGTTTACAAGCTTCTTAACATCCTTACTCTTTCAAAAACTTACATGCAACACTATCAAGCTTACCGGAAGGTGGAATATCCACTGGTTAATTCAAAACTTTAACTTCCAACTTGAAAGAAGAAGAGAATGTTTAAGTTTAAGAAGAAGAACCAAAGAGTAATATTGAAGGGAGAAAAACCATCTAGACGTTCCCCTTCGTACCATATATATACTGAATACCTCATAGTGGATCTTGAAAAGTGTCAATTGCATACAAATATAGTCCATTTAATGTCCTACAAAAATCAGAGAAAATATAAAAGAAAATCCGAAGTCGATGCTATTTGACCAGTCAATTGATATCCATGAAACTAACTAAAAATTCGACTAAGGCAAATGCATCTATCAATTAGTAGTATAGCTATGGTGAGCAAAGATATCATTCCCACGAAGACTAAAAGTACTAGTAATTACTATCTTTCTATTATTTAACCAAATAATTTGAGTGATTGATTAAAAACTAAAATTAACTAAATTAATAAACTAACGAAGACGACAAAGAACAAATCAAGAAAATAATCGATTAACAACCAATAAGTAAAATAATACTAAGAAAAGAATTCACCTAGATTTCATCTGTCATTATCAATCTAAATTACACAATTTCTTTACTTAGTAACTTGATCCGTAGAAATCCCTAAATTATGCTAATATCTTTTTCAAGAGTAAGAGCAACTAACTCTAGGTTGATTAATTGGAATTTCTTTCTAATTAAAACCCCTATTATCGCATTAACTCGATTTATCGATTCCCCTATTATATTTGACTCTAATCTGGTAGATTTATGTCGTCTTATTTCTAGGATTGCATGCAACTCCACTCAATTACGCAAGATCTACTCTTAAACATGGTTTATTTCTCCTTTAATTTAAGCACATCAAACATGGATTAATAGTCTAGAAATATTAAACCAAGAAATTAAGCACACATAATTGAGAACAAGAAACTAATAATTTATTGTGTAAAATAAAAATCAAACAACAGAATTCATCATAGGGTTCATCTCCCTGGGTATTTAGAAAATTAGTTCATGCTTGAAATAAAAATATCCAAAAAATAGTATAACCAAAATAAATAAAGAAACTCATTATAATCTCCTAACAAATCAACTGGGAGTCTTCAATCTTAATGAAATTCTACTTTAGAATTAACTTCAATTGTGTTTTTTGAGTTGTTTTCTTGAATATTCTATGATGGCTCACTTCCATCTTCTTATTTTTGTCATATATATGTCTTAAAAGTCCCAAAAAACCTAAAAATCGCATTTTTCACTTTTCAAAGTGCAAATTTGCACTATCAACACGACCTACCACATGGTCATGTTGTAGCCCGTGTGGCTCACACGGTTATGTGTAATGGGTCAACTCGTGTGGCTGATTAGCTTGCTTCGATTTTTTAGTTGTCGCTCATTTTCACTTATTTTGCTCTCAAATACTCTACTAAGTATAAAAACATGAATTTAAATGATTAGAAGTATAAAATTCACAATTGACTCCCAACCAATCACATTACAGAACCTATTTTGAACATCGTTCGAGTAAACTTGGCGTACTATACCTATTGGTGATAACTCATATATGGCGTGATATACTTAACCAAAACTTTTGAGGCGTATGTAACAACCCGTTTTTAGTGAAATCGAAAAAGTAGTTTTAGAATCATAAATCTGATGAGTAAAATTTTATTTTATTATTAGTTTAACGTATATGGGATATTAGTAAGATCATATTAAAATTTCGTTAATAAAGATTAATGTTTGCATGATTAATTAAGTAAAAAAGACTAAATCGTAAAAAATACAAAAAATAGAGTTCTTTTAGTTAAAGGAGTTAAATTGCTATGAAAATTTAAAGTGAATGGGCTTAAATGGTAATTAGACCATTTGAATAGTTAGTGGACATATTTGGACATAGTTCAAGTGATTTTAAGTTAAAAACTAAGGTTAAAATAGTAAATTAATAAATTAACTTAAAATTAAACTAAATGAAAGATGGTATCATCTTCCTAAATGAAAGTCACCATTGAAATTTGGTAGAAAGGAAGCCATTTTTAGGGTTTGAAGGTCGGTTAACTTAAGCACTTGCATGATCAAGATAGACCACGTAAGGACCTAAATCGTGGCAAACCAAAAGCTTCAGAATAACTCATTTTTACTTCTACGCCCCTAGTTGTCGAGGTAAGTTCGTCTGAATAATTATCATTTTAATGTTATTTTAAATTGTATGTTAATATGATATTTATCGTGAGAATTTATCGATGTTTAAATAAATCAATACGATAACGGTTATCGAGTCCCGGTTGAACCCTAGGAATTCGTAAGATACAAATGACATGTCATTAGGGATTTCATGTTTTGGGTGCTGGTGTTGAATGTCCTATGATGGCTGAGGTCTTGTATTTGGTACGGATACTCCACAGTTCGTGTGAATAGCATCGTATAGCTTACATTCTGACCCACAACTCGTGTGAGCAGACCTATTTCACAGCTCGTGTGAGCAATGATGTAAAGAAAATGTTACAATTATGTAAAGTCACACTTCATGTGAGCTTTCTCAAGTATCCGATGATATTCTAAATGGTTCGACGGGAAAGAAAAATGGATTGAAAT